>NW_015540933.1:107341-144742 GCF_001515605.1 Sinocyclocheilus anshuiensis
ACAAGCCAATGTAAACATCTCAATTGCATTGTCTGTAAATTTGCAACAAACAAATATACAGAGGTCCTTTTTTTATTAGTAGCCTAAAACAACCTAAAAGGACAGTTAAAAAGGGCTTAATTAAAAAAAACAAAAATCGTTATTTCAAATGGTACCATAAAATAACCTGGTATCTGCAGGATTTTAAAAATCTAATTTAAGACCTTTAAAGACCTTTTTAATATCTGCACTTCACATTTCAGCCTTTAAACAATTTTTAAGAAAAGGGATGAGTCAAAAGTATCAATTATTATATTAATTTAAACAATTATTATCAATGAATTATTATATTAAATAACATATAAATATATCTTAGTGTCTTAATTGTTTAGATTTTTATAATGCATTATCTTTTTGTCGATCCACTGGTTCACATTTAGAAATATGTAGCAAAAATAGCAGACGGGATTTTTGAAAAAGCAAATTTGTTCTCTGCCAGCAAATTTCACTTTCAGAACTGCGCATATAGTGGTTTCCCCTGTAACCGCAGTACACAAAGCTGACGTGCAGCGCTCAAGTTTATTCAGTGAAATCGTAGCCTTTTGAAGTTTGAAGAATTTGCATGACCTTAAATGTAAACAATTTAACTGAAGACGTTGCGCGCGGAAACCCTAATAAGAACATAGTCCAGTGCAAACTAGTGTTGTCAAAAGACCCGGTATTTCGGTACCAAGTCGGTACTCATAGATCACTAATACAAATCAAACTACATTAGAGTATCAGTAATCCTAAAAAAAAAAACATTTATGTCATGCATCCGGCAAAAAGCTTTTGTTGACTATGAATTTTACCTTTGAAATTTGAGACAAGTGCAAGGCGTGCACGTCCTACTATGCTGAAATTAATAGGGGAGCTGCTGGAAACTAGCGCCCTCTCCTGGTTGGAGATAGTATTAACATCATAAACTGAAAGCAATCTTTACGTGACTTGCTTTTCAAATGTTTTAAAATTGATCATCCGAGTCTAATATGATCCAGCGGGCCGTACTAAAAGACACTGCAGGCCGTACTGCGGGCCGCCAGTTGCCCATCCCTGGTTTAGACTGAAAGGCTGCTTCTCAATCACTGCACTGCGCTTGTTGCACATTTGATCAGCTGTTTAAGATTGCCAAACAACAAAACCTCTGGACAACAAGCCAATTCTAAAATTATTATTTATTTCCACCCCAAATTAGACAGGTGTGATGCATGATTTTTCTATGCACAAACACAATTATTAAGCCAACAGGATGTGAGCAATGTTAATGAGTAATTGCTTTACATTAGAGGCCCATTTTTCTTTAGACATAGGTTGCACTTGATAGAAATGTCTCTGTTCGGTTCAGAAGGGTTTTTGTCCGACCAGGTTGGGAAGTCTTCTTAACTACACATGCAAACGGTTTGTCCAGAGCAACTTACTGTACATCGGAGGTAAGCAGCACCTTTTATTTCAACCAGCATACGTGTTCCCTAGCTTTATTTCCATAGAAACAAACCCTTGAGTTACTTTTGGTAAAACTGCTATTCAATAGGCTATATTTCAACTGAATTGAATTTTTACAAATATTTTGTTTATACCTACATATGCCATTGCTCTGGTGGGTAGAAAAAAAGATGCACTGTCAACTTAATACAAAGTACATACGGAAATATATAAATAATATTTTTTTCAGATAATATTTTAATATTTAGGCTAGCTTTGGCTCTAGTGTAATATCAATAGAAAAGCCAATATTTACATTTGTCTTTATAATGTCACATTTAATATTTTCTTCACACAGTATAAATAGGTCTTTATACAAATGTGACCCTGGACCACAAAACCAGTCAGCACGGGTATATTTGTAGCAATAGCCAATAATACATTGTATGGGTCAAAATGATCGATTTTTCTTTAATGCCAAAAATCATTAGGATATTAAATAAAGATCATGTTCCATGAAGATATTTTGTAAAGTTCCTGCCGAACCTATAGCAAAACCTAATTTTTGATTAGTAATATGCATTGCTAAGAACTTCATTTGGACAACTTCAATAGGCTATTTAGATTTTTTTTGCACCCTCAGATTCCAGATTTTCACATAGCCTAGTTGTATCTCAGCCAAATATTGTCCTATCCTAAAAACAACAACAACAACAAAAAAGCTTATTTAGTCAGCTTTCAGATGATGTATAAATCTAAAAAAAATAATAAAACTATTATGGCTGGTTTTGTGGTCCAGGTTCACAAATAAACTATACAACTGCCTTTATATTTTAGTAATACTTTGGCATCAGAAAATGTGAAATCCTCTGATCTAGCCTATATGACGACTGAATGTAACAAACACATAACATGTAGTCTACACTGCGTGGCGTACCTTCTTGATGTCAATAGCTTCCGCAAAAAAATGCTTTTTTATCTTCAGTACATTGTTAAAAAAGCTGAATCACAGTCAACCCCGACTCCAAGCAGGACAAGTAGTAGGGCATGCATTCTGCGCGTTGCGGTGAGCGTCACACACGCCCCTTTCTTTATTTCCCTGCGCTGCGCGACGCGTGTTTGTTCGCGCTCGTCTTCTGCTGCAGAGAGTGGCGCTCGTGACGTAATCCTGCTGAATGAAGAAATGGTGGTCTTGGTAGACCCAACATTAAACAACCAATAACCAAGAAAATTGTGAATATTGTTGAAAAATTGGTCAAAGCAATTCGTTGCACTTATTTCGACCAATTTAAATTTACTGTAAAGAAAACCGATTTAAAGCCAGTGTAGATGTAATTTCCCTTATTATTGTAAAGAAGCCCAGGCTTGTCAATGCTGCCTCTTTCTTCAGCACTGCATGATGATAATAAGACTTAATGACAATAGACAATGAGGCATAGTGTTATTTACTGCTTCAGACATTGGTGGTCCCCTCTGTCTGATCTGCTATTGATCTTAAGCATGCTTGGGACTGGTTTGTTTACCTCCTGTGTGGATTCCGGTTTTCTCAGATTTCATGAGCTCTGTTTGGAAAATGTGTAACAAGTTGCTTTCTAAAATTAAGAAAGGATATTTTCATTATAAAACCTTTACATCATATGCAAGACTATTATGTAATGAGTAGTGTTCTGACAGGGGTTCAGGGAGCCTTTTGGTAGTTATTGTTGATCTAAAAAATGCATTAAAGGGTTAGTTCACCCAAAAATAAAAAAAATCTGTCATTAATTACTCACCGTCATGTCGTTCCAAACCCATAAGCCCTTCGTTCATCTTCGGAACACAAATTAAGATATTTTTGATGAAATCCGAGAGTTCTCTTACCTTCCATAGACAGCAATGCAACTACCATGTTCAAGGCCCAGAAAGGTAGCAAGGACATCATTAAAATAGTCCATGTGACATCAGTGGTTCAACCGTAATTTTATAAAGCTATAAGAATACTTTTTGTGTGCAAAGAAAACAAAAATAACAACTTTATTCAACAATTTATTCTCTTCCGTGTCAGTCTTTGATGCGGAGTCACACATTTATCAGTAGGCCCTATGCAAAGTTTGAAACCATTATTGTTTTGCAATGATTGTTTGACAGGTGAGTAGATCAAATGTTTAGGTTGTCTGGGATGCATGAACATTTACACTACAAATGCCATGTGGTCGCAAGTTTTTAACTGATTAGATCACAGAACATTTTAGACCCCGATTTAGTGTATTTAGCATAGCCATCTGTGATCAGATCATTCAAAATGGAAATGAGCAATCAGGGTTATAAAAGTACTGTATTTATGCCACTTTAGACAGCTGAGTAGGAAGCCTGACAGACTCAATTACATCAATTTGGTTGGTGAAAAATTATGGAATAATTATTGTTTAGCAAAGCTGCACAAAGTGTAATCCCATAGAGTTCCTAGTTGTGTTTCACAAATCCACATAAGGCTTAAAATCTACCAGATAGCAGTGTAAATGTGTTTAAAGTGCACAGAGGAGTATTGATGTTGAATAAACCCTAATATTAAAATGGAAAGCACACAGAGGCGAGATAATGCAGTAGTAATATTTGTTAATTGCATCTGTTAAGACAATAATTATGTTATTTTAGTATGTCTCCTTTCTAGCAACTGAACCACAGCAAACTGTGCACTAAGTGGATGCGAATGTTTGCTAACCTGTATGGAAAATAACATAACTGTGAAATCGATTGGCCTGCATCAGCTAGTGGTACAGAAAGGGAAGTGTGAGAGGGCCTTTAGTGTTTTATTGGGATATCTTCCCAGACTAGTGGCATGTGATGAGCTGTGGGTAATGAGGGATAATTGGCTCAGTGAAATCCCGTGGATCAATAGGAGCCAGACAAGTCTTTCGCCAGTGGAGCTTCAACTTTTGGAATCAACAATCCTGAGCAGCCTTGGCCTTCACGGTCTTCAGTTTTGCTGAGGCAGCTACGAGGATTTTTTGCATGCTTCATACAAGCATTAGCATTGTCCTTGTGATTCTGCTACTATGCCAGCTGTCTCTTCTGGTTGTGCTCCTTTATGTTATTTTCATACAGTGACTTTTACCTTCTTGCCTATGCTTGAAATGGCATTCACGACCCGTTTTTCTTCTGGGTTAATATTTCAGTTGGTCGAGTGGAGGTCAAAAGTTTGTTTTTGTTCCAAGAAGCTCAAGACAAGAATGCAAATGTCTGTATAACTAAAATTTGTTATGGGCCTTGACACATAGGTGGCTAATGTGCTTAAACCAAGTTTTAAAAAAAATTGTGGTTTTGCAATACTAATACATAGAAATAATCACTTGGGAAAATAAAAAAATGGTCAAGAAACTTTACAATTTGTAAAACTTGAGATAGACTGACCCTTTTGTAATGCATTTCTGGGTGTAACAATGAAATGATTTTATCAATTGAAAATAAGACAATTGGAAATCCTTTCAAAGGCAGAACTAGTTGTTCGATTTTGATGAAGGAAGAAGACATTTGTTTTTTACTTTAGAATAATATGCACCGATGTGGAATTGTTCATGGTAAGACCATGAATATATAATATGAAATATGTATTATGCAAATTGGGCTTTCAGTTACACATCATTTGTGCCCTAAATTTGCATACTGAGCTTACTTTAAAATTCCTTTCAAAGACCCCATGCAAATGCTTGCCATGTTTTTATTAGTATTATTATTATTATAATTTCTTATTTAAACTGGAAGTTTAGATGAGGAAGTAATGCTGTTCAGTTGTGTTCAGTTTTACAAAGTACGTACGTAAAAAAAACAACAACAGTATGTTTATTGAATGTTAAAGGGGTCCTATTATGCTCTTTTACAAAGTCTTGATTTTGTTTTGGGGGTGTACTAGAACATGCTCTCATGCTTGGTGATTCGAAAAACGCATTATTTTTCACATAATTTACATTATTAAAATACCTTTCTCCCCAGCCTGGCACAAACGGCTCGATTAGGTTTGATGAAGGTCCGCCTTCCGAAAAACAAAATGTGTTGTGATTGGTTAGCTGTCCCAGTGCATTGTGATTGGCAAACAGCTTAGACGGTGTTTAGCACTGCCCCGCCCCTTGCCAAAGCAGTTCCGTCTGCTCCAGTTTAGTGAAGGATGGCGTCAATATTGCCATACCAATTTGAGCCGGAAAATTAAAAAAGTGAAAAAGCATAATAGGACCCCTTTAATATGCTTGTGGAATTGCGTAACAGTAGCGTTACTAGAGTCTGAGTTATTTGCTTGTTGTGACTCTTTTGTGATACAACACAATGGACTCTTAAGAGCTGAGCTATTTTGGCTACTACTTTTAAATCACAGGGGCATTGTGTGATCTTGCTAGCACGTCCGGCTTTACTAAACCGGAAAAAAAACTGTTTTTGGAAACCACTGCTTCCAAAGACGAGAATGAATGCGATTAGTAATTGATGTAGCATTTATAGAGATGTCACTCACTGGCTTAAGACTTGTGAAATGTGGCTTAAAAAAGTGAAATGCATGGAATTGCATTATACATTTAGGTAACAAGGATCAGTCAAAATCTTTTTCTTAGCCTAATCATAGAATAATTTGACATCAGTTCATTTTCCTAGACTTAAAATGTATATAAATAAATGTTACTGTGTTGACTCAATGGGTAAAATGACAGCATTCAGCTCGTACAAAGCCTCTTTCTATTCCATGAATAGAATTCAAATGTCATCATGAAAATTATGTAATGCACTGATGTGGCAAGAAATACAGAGAGCATTGCTCACCATGACCTGATATGATAATGCACAATGACGTAGACACATGTGATTTGCATATGTATGAATCTTTCAGTAAAATGTTAACACCGTGTTCTAACCAGGAACAATGCCATAATAATTTTTTTTCCATCCATCTTGAAAGCTAAAGTGACGTAATAAAATCACAGCCAATCAGATCACTAAAAATAAGACATTATTTGTGGTTTCTCACAACACGTAATTTCACTCACAATTTCACAATGTCCTTGATGCTTTAGATGCCATCCTTTTTATGATTTTCCTTGTTTTCACAAATCCTGTTAGATTTGTCATGTAATATCTCATGTTTCTCAAAAGATAACTTCATAAGCAGGAGGCCCAATGAGTTTTGGAATGGCCATGGCTTTTCATTTTTTTTGTGTTGCATATGGTTAGGACAAAGTGTAATGTCAAACTGGGACATGTAAAAAACTATGCAAATTTCGGCTAATTTTTTTTCATTAATCAATTTTTTTAAAATATGAACTAATATTAAAATCTATACTTTTTACTCTGTACTAATACTATATTTTGTCTATAATTTTTAGTTTTATATTTTTGTCTAAAAATCAATTAAAATAAAAAGTAAACTAAAAATTAAAATTCAGTCATTTTAAATACTACAAGTGAATTTAGGCATCAAAACATAATATGTAGTATGAAGAAAATAAGATTGGTTAAAGATTACATTTAACAGTATTACTAAATTATTAGCATTTTTTTTTTAAAGAATACCTTTAAAGCCAAAAATGAAAATCCTGTCATTTACTCACCCTCAAGTTGTTCCAAACCTGTATAAGTTTCTTTCTTCTGTTGAACACAAAAGAAGGTATTTTGAAGAATGATGGTAACTAAACAGTTGCTGGTAGCCATTGACTTCCATTGTATGGAAAAAAAAAATACCATTGAAGTCAATGGCTACCAGCAACTGCTTGTTTACCAACATTCTTAAAAATACTGTTCAACCGAAGAAAGAAACTCATTCAGGTTTGGAGCAACTTGAAAGTGAATAAATGATGACAGAATTTTCATTTTTGGGTGAACTATTCCTTTAAGTGAGCATTAGATGACTGCGAAGGCAATCTAAATGTAAAAATATACAATTAAATTTAATAATTAAAAAAAAAAAATTCAACCAATAACCAAAATATCTCTAATACAAATATGTTGTTTATTTATATCACAATATTCTAATTATTTAATTGATAATAGCATCTTCTCTTGAGTTCCCTGCATCCGCCCATCTCTACGAAAGACAATCCACTGTCCTTCACTCTCTTCTCAGTCCATTCCAACATTCTTCCTGCATTCTTTAACTTATCCACCCCATCCTCCTCTCCTTGTTACCGCTCTCTGATGATTCATCATTACTGGCTGGCTTGTTTGTATCCGTTTATTACTGTGCTTCACATTCTAAGCTTGTATCCGTGGCAACAATAAACCTCCATCTTGGAAGCAGCAGTTTGTCTGCGAGACTCAAACGGCTCTCTCTCTGTCATCAAGGTCAGAGCTGATTGCAGGAATGTTGATCGTGATGGAGCATCAAAGCGGCCGCTCTTTCATAACCTCTGATAGCACCGGGCTGTTTCCTAGGCTTAAATGGCTGCTGTTAAAAAACCCTTTAATGGTTTTAGTTACGTTTTTACTGCTAATGCTTGCTAAGAAGGCCTTAATCAAAAGTCTTTTGCTATCCCATTACAGATCTGAGACAAGAGAGTCTTCAAGCCCCATTAGTAATGAAAAGGTTTTCTCTGTCTCCTCAGCTAAGGAGGAAGGAGGTAAGAGAGAGAGACAAACCCAGACAGAGATAATTTGTGGCACAATAGGGACAGACCAAGAATGATACCAAGTGCCTATAATGATGTGCACTCCTGACAGAATGACATATGAAGACATCCACATAATGAAACTGATTGCACAGATTCTCATGTGATTCTGCTTTTTAAATTGTGTGTCACAATAGATGATATAATGATGATGCTCTTAAATCAGCAAGCACCCTCAGGGAAAGAGTCCGTGTTTTGTACCCAGTTGGAGAGAAATGCCACTACGGTCACCTATCGTGATTTGATGAGCCAAGGACAGCAGATGTGGTCTAGGTGTTGACATGATTGTTTAAGAATGTTGTCAGATTTGTTTTCCTTCTTTCACTTTTTCTGCAATGAGAGATAGTCCAGCCAACCTAACTCAATGTCACTCTTTCTGAAATCACACTCCATTTATTACCTCAGACTAAGTGCTTCTTGCACTGGTCACATACAGTAAATAGTAACAACGTAAACCAGCCTAAGGTGGTTTACTGGTCTTAACTGGTTCAAGCAGGTTTAGCGTGTCTCCCAAACTGACTAGCTGACAAGTCTAAAACCATCAAATCAGACAATGATAGTCTTGAACAATGGCAACCAGATTTGTGATTTACTGTGATTTGATGCTTAAGATACATTTCTTTTTATTATCAATATTGAAAATACCTTTGCTGCTTAATATTTTTGTAACAATGTAAAAGCCATTACCATCACTTTTTATCAATTAAATGCATCCTTGCTGATTAAATGTATTAATTTATTTAGAGCTTACTGATTCCAAACTTTGGAATGGTAGGGTGATGTATTTGCATGAATTCATGTTTAATATAAATTTTTTTAAATTGCTATTTTATTTACAAAATTATTATTTATTGTTTTACGTTGTTGTATATTGGTGATTTGTTTCCTTAAATTATGAATGACCCCTCATTTATTCCTATATAAGCGCACAATCTTTTGTCTTTTTATTTGTCAAATTCTGGGAATCAAATATATTTTGTGATTCATCTGTCAGTTGATTGACTTAAAAATAATTAATGAAGAAATTCTGTTCGGAACACGAACAGGAAATAAACTTCCGGAGCCAAGACTGCTGGACAATTTCTACTCTGTAATATTGCTTGTTACATGCACTGTGCATGACCTACTATGGCAGATTATTTGATTCAGTATCTTGGATTCATTTTGGGGAATTGTGCTCGTCTAATCCCCAGTTGAATGAATATGACTGGCTCTTTCAATGTAGTCTCAGCCTGAAATTCATTCCAGGATCAAGTGTGCTGGATAAATACTCATCATTTCAGTTTCATGCCTATTCTTATCTGCAGTGTTCGCAATACTGTGGGAATGAAAAGGGTGGGAATTGGAACAGTATAAAAGACTGGAGAACACTAATGGGGATTAATTACACCTTGTTGATGAAGTACCTCTTTGGAAATAGTTAGATGAACTATCAAGCCATGTGACCTTCTACCAATAATTTCACACAATAGTCGCCTCCTTTGCAGTGTTGTTAAGCTTCTAAGAGACTGTTCCTTGAACTATTGCCAAACATTACATTGAGTAATCGCCTTGTAGTGTGGCATATTGAAAGATATACTTACTTGATAGAGGCCTGGACATAACATGTTAATTTCCATTAGTGCATAGAAATGCATATTCAGCAAAAACAGCTCCATGCGAGTCCATTCTCAGTTCCTTAGAGGCTGAAGCCACTCAGAGATTAGTCGATTTAAAATCTTTGACTTCTCAACTCTTGCTTTAAATTGTCCCGTGGTTGTTTTACACTTCCATGCGCTGTTCATTTTACTATACACTCAGCCAAGTGGAAATTATCCAAAAAAGAGTAGGGTTTGTTAGAATTGATAAAAGGAATGATTTTCAGTTAGTGCAGATTTCAGGAACAGAGGTTTATATTTAACCTGTGGTTTTATTCAGCATATTGCAATGCACAGTTATAAATGTATGCCTCCAGTGAGCTGATATCAGCTTTTATGTTCGTCAGGTTGCAAACAAAGCATGTCTACACATCCTGTGCTCACTGAGTTTGCTAAACATCTGAATCAGAAAGCTTTATTAGCTACAAGTTTTCACATACAAGAAATCTGACATTTTTGTGACAGAAGATTCAAAATCAATCTTGCAAAACCAAACTGAAATTGGGATGCACAGTACTGGTAGTCATATTGGTATTGGTCAATAAATGTGACTTTTTAATGTCATCTGTATTGTTCCAATAAGTAAAATAAACCTGTATATTTAAACTGCTAAATTATAGCCAAATGAAAATGGACCCAACATACATACATATTGTTAATATATCTTTCAGACCTTTCAATTTTCCATAACAATGCATATTTAAGCAAAAAAATTGTAGTTACTATAAATATAACCAGCTATAAACACAATACAGTATACTCACATAAAGCGATATATACTAAATATAAAATAAAAATAAAAAGTCTTAAAATGTCTTACATTTCTTAATTTAACAGCTGCTGAGGGAATGATGGTAAATGTAACATTTGAACAAATTTGTAAAAATGTTCCATTGTTCATTTGTATCTCTGTTCAGCAGGGGGATTTTTGTGTCTTCGCATAGAAGACGATAGACGTGATGAGCAGGCCTTAAAGGGGTCATATGACTCGATTTCATGTTTTCCTTTCTATTTGAAGTGTTACAAGCTGTGCATAGGTAAGATCAGTAAAGTCGCAAAGGTTAAAGTCTCAAACCCAAAGAGATATTCTTTCTAAAAGTTAAGACTCAACCACGCATTCCTAAAATGCCTCATTCAAATACGCCCCCACATATCTACGTCACTATGTGGGAAAATTTGCATAACACCGCCCAAATGTTTATGTGAAGAAAGAAGGCATAACATTTATTCTCACTGTAGTATTGTTGCCGCCGCCACCATGTCATGGAGACGCTGTGTGTTTCCACATATGGTAAGGGGCGTAAAACATTTCCGTCACACGCTTGAGGTATTCGGCCAATCACAATGCACTGGATAGCTGGCCAATCAGAGCACACCGCGCTTTTTAGAACGATGAGCTTTGTAAAAATCGACATGTTTCAGAAAGGCGGGGCATAGAGGAGCAACAATAATGTATGGTATGTGGAAAATAATGTGTTTTTTGAACCTTAAACCACATAAACACATTTCATTACACCAAATATACAAAATAATGTTATTTTTAGCATCGTCATATGACCACTTGAAAATATTTCAAGATCTTGAAAATGGTATTAAAAAGTAATAAATCCAAAGTGCTGATACCTGCAGATACCCCGAACTGCACGCTTTAATATTTGTTCATTTTGTGTGTCTTTTCTCTCTTTTACTAGGACAAAAGTTTTGGACTGTGAGGAAAACCGATTAAGTGCCAGAAATAGGCCTAACAGCAGTCAAGACCTTATTGAAGAGCTAAATCAAGAACTTGTGACTCAGAGGGAGCATGTGTGATGATCTGCTGTTCCTTGCTCAGCCCGCAGAAAAACCCAGCGCGTCTGAGATGAGTGGTCCTCTGTGGTCCCCGGCCGCTGTCCCTGCCTGCTCTTTGCAGCGCTTGGTGGCGTGAGCAGATTGCTCCATCCTGGCATCCACGGGAGCGTGGAATGGCCTCTTTAGACCTGCCGTACCGTTGTCCTCGCTGTGGGGAACACAAACGCTTTCGGAGTCTGTCGTCTCTACGTGCCCATCTTGAGTACAACCACACCTACGAGACCCTGTATGTGTTGTCCAAGTCCAACAGCGTATGCGATGCCGCTGCGCTGCTCCCCCTAGTGGCCGACGGAGCCCTCGCCGCCGAATCTCGTTTTCCTCACCGCGAACTGCCCTGCTCTGCAGAAGAGCTCGGGCTTACGCCTTCATCTACTGCTTGCTACCTGCCCAATGTGGAGTTTCCTCTGGGCGAGATCCTGGTGAAGACAGCCATGAGCTCCGGCGACGCCTTGTCCTCCACAGGGAACAACGCCGTGGCGGTGGCCGCTAACGTAGCCGCTAGTGCGGTGGAGGCGGCTTACGAGGAGGGCCTGGCTCGGTTGAAAGCTCGAGCATTTGGGAGGCTCGAGCTAGACGAGAGGCTCGAGAAGTTGTCGGAGGAGGTGGAGCAGAAGATCGCGGCGCGTGTTGGCCGTCTGCAGGCGGAGCTGGAGAGGAAAAGCTTTGAGCTGGAAAAGGCAAAGGTGGAGAGCGAGAGGCTCAGTGAGGAGAAGCAAGACCTGGAGGACAAGGCCACTGAGCTTTCACGGCAAGTGAATGTGTCTGTGGAGATGCTGGCCAGCCTTAAGCAGGATCTGGTTAACAAGGAGCAGGAGCTCACACACAAACAACAGTAAGTTACATGCGTCCCACCTTGTTTCATGACCAACCCCTTACAATAAGGAAAAAGTCGCTTTGATTGAAGAAATAATGAGAAATGTTCTTGACTGCATGGACCTTGCTGTTTTTGCTCAAATGCTTGATTCATTCTAGGGCTCTCCAACAGAAGTTTCTTTGTTGGAGCAAGCAGGGCTTTCACAAAAGAAGAAATGCTAGATTCGTCTTTAACAGCTCCACGGGTTAGCGTCATTTAGACAAAGCAATTGAGCAAGACAGTTAACAAACCAGCAACTGTAGCATCTCTGTAGAATGTCTCCAGTCATATTTAATCTGCTCTATGGCAGGCTTTTCATGTTCATGGCTGTTACAGTTTAGTGTGCTTTATTGGTGTGACAAGCATTTGGTACATTTGTATAGCTTAGCTGGATGCAGAACAAAGCAGAACAATAATGCTGCATGTACTACTATTCAGAAGTTTGGGGTTGGTAAGATTTTTTAATGTTTTTGAAAAATGCTGTAAAACATTACTGTAAACAGCACAATTTAAAAGTACTGATTATTAATTGAAATATATTTTAAAAAGTAGTTTATTCCTATTATGGCAAAGCTGAATTTGCAGTATCATTACTTCAGTCTTTCAGAAATCATTCTTATATACTCAATTAACATTTCTTATGCAGAAAAAGTTGTGCATAAGGCTTTTTTTGGAATTCATGGATAAATCGAAAGTTCGAATTTGGTCCAGAAATGAAAACCTGAAATGGTCCAGACACCAAATTAAATGACAGCATATGGATTGTTTAAAAGGATAGATAATTAAAATGCTGTCATCATTAATCTCCCTCATGGCATTCCAAAACTTACATTCTTCTATGGAACACAAAGGAAAATAATTTGAGAAAAGTCAGTGTCTTTGGTCACCAATAGTGTTTTGTTACCAACATTCTTCAAAATATCTTCTTTTGTGTTCTGCAGAAGAAAGTTGTCCAGGTTTGTGACCACATGAGGGTGAGTAAATAGTGGCAGAATTTTCATTCTTGGATCCCTTACTCCTTTAATGCTGTTTTCTGGAGACCTGTTTTTACTGTCTCTTATAAGCTGTTGAACTACCCTTCACCCTACGGTCCATTGCCTCTAATTGCCTGTTCTTTTACCAGTCCGCTCTGCGGTTATAATGGCAATGGCACCAACTACCTAGCTGTATTTCTCTGTAGCAGCGTAGTCTCAAATACGTGTTCATGTTATCATGGCAGGATTTCTCTGTCATAATGGAGTGGGAACCCTAAAGGGAAAGTGAAAAATGGAGTCCATCAGATAACTTGTATTTCAGTTGATAATATGAGCTCAACTTTGATTGCTAAGCAGTGTGAAGGAATGAAATAATAAAGTATTTTAGAAGGTTGCAGATCACCAAGCCTTTTCAATTCCAATTTATGGTTACAAAGTCTTTTCAATTTCATAACGTCTGATTTCCTTTCTGACCAAAAGCCAGAAAATGACAGTTTTTAGATATCAGAGAGTATTAAAATATAAAAGTCATCGAGTGTAAATGGTATTTTAGTTGTCAAGAATGAATAGGGAAAAATAAAGTGGAAATATGCTCTAAAATGATACTTTCCTTTATATATCATTTAGCCCCAGGTTAAAGCCATTCAAATAAAATATCACCTCTCCCAAAATGATTTTGTTTCATATACTGGATATAGAAGTCCAAAAGAGAGGTGCAATTGAGCTTAGAGAGTTTAGAGACTCGTATGCTGTGGGATATTCTCAGCAGGACTTCATCTGAAATATACACCCACTGTGATTGATTTGTAGCTGCCTGTGGATTAGAGCTTTCTTGAGAAACCGGTCACGCACTGCTGGCAGGTAGAAAGAAGTCTCATTTCTTTTCTCCCTCTCTCACCTCTCTGCTTTTTGACCCTCAGTACCCTTCCTCCATTCTCTCTTTTTTTCTCCCTCTCACTGTCACCTCGATCTTGTTAGCGTCTCATATCCCAGCTGATCTCTGTTTCTCCTCTGCAGACTCTGGCTTCTTCTCTCACTTGCTGATTTTTGCTTTATTTGCCTAACTGTATGTCCTCTGGAGCTTTCAAGCTAAACAGATCTTTAGACTATTCTGACTATCATTTGTAACCGAACAAATTTACAGACGTCAAGGCTTTTAAAAACATTTTCAAGCCTAACTTGATTTATTAGCAACATAACTACCTTGTTGTGGCATAGCAATTTTTTCATTGCTTGCTCATTTGTGTCACAATGTCCTATTCAGCTATTTGAAATGTGAATGGATAGATCCAATGTCCATGGCTGCCATTATTATGCAAACTTAGGTTTGTAGATCATGATTAATTCATCTGTCTTGCAATTAGAGTACCTCTGTGATGCCATAGTATCCATCTTGAACAGGGCAGAAGTGTGAATGACAGATTGATATACTATATGTGTGTGTTTAGTATTCTGTTCATAAGAGGGCTCATATAATATCCTCTCTGTATTTGCATACAAATCTCTGCTAATGTTCTCTTTCCGCTGTCTCTGTCTTTCTCTGTGACCTATCCTGTCATACCGATGTTGAAATTTACAGGACAGGCACAGTTTGAGGACATGAGCTTGTTGGCATTGCCTAGAAGAGTGATGCATTGAAAATTCAGAAAGTTAAACTGAAAATATTTGTTCTTAAATTCACAATTCGCTTTGTACATTTTGTAACATGCAAAAACAAAAATGTACTACTTGTATGAGTGACTGATAGCATGTGCACTTCTATAGTGTGAACTAAAGCAATTTAGTCACACTAATAATCTGCAATACTTCCAAGCATTCCAAGACCCCATTTTTGCCCTTCTCTAATTTCATCTCATTAACCACTCTTGTTTCTTCTAATTATCATTCATATTGTCTGGAGACTGTGTTGCTTACAGCGTTACATAATCATTTACTATTGTGAATACAGTGAGTTGCCGATTAGCTCTCTGCTGCTATTTTTATGTGCACTTGAAATAATTGTTACTGCATTAGCGCAGAGGAATGTTAAATGTCAGATGTACGATTCCTATTTCCAGGCGACGTCTTTGTTTCTCATTTGTCTATGTCTGATGCCCTGCATTGGATTCATCAGTATTTATCAGCTTATCGCAAAGTGTTTGCAAACAGCCTTTGCAAAATCATGAAATGCAGACTTTTCTGAATTGCACTTCATAAATTGTAGAGAATTTGCTTCAGCTGAGAAAATTCATTTTCATGCATTGAATTAGTGGTCTTAGTGCTTAAAATGCAGATGTAGTTTTGCACATCCCTTGTGACAGTCATTCAGTGTAGTTAACCGATATATTGCATACTCCGTACTATATCATACAATTTTTAAAATCTAGTATGCAACATATAGAAAAACATTGATTTATATATATATATATATATATATATATATATATGTATATTTTGAGTGCTTCATATGCACATTTGTACATATTTCATTCTGCATTGCGTAACTAATATTTCAGAACATCTTTTATTAGTCACTTAACCTTATGTTAATGGAATATCATTCTTTCAATCTGAATGAAATGGCTTATTAAATTTAAGTAAAAATGTTCCCGGTGCACTGTTCATACATTCTTTGTTGTAGCAGTTAAAAGCATTATTGTTTAAAGACATATCTGACAGCCAACCAATAGTTGTTCCCATGGAAACCAGTCTGTGTAGTCATTGAAAGATCAAGGTTACTTTTTAAAAAATAAAAAAATCTAATTTTTTTTTAGAATTGTCTGAATACAAACTGAACTCAGTATGCCAGCTTCAGCGGTGTCTTGCAAGGTTGAGCAGCACCATCATAGAATCCAGAAACTAAAGTGATTTTATTGCAGCAGTTGGGTTCCTAAAGTAAAAATTTTCTCCATAGGGCTATTGATTTTTAACAATAACTTGGAGACCTTTAAAGACATACCTGCTGTGAGCTATGAGGTTTTTAATCAATGTTATATGCTTTTGTTGAAGCCATCAGCCAGCATTATTAAATACTCATGTTGAACAGCGAAATTATTGATGAAAAACTACATTACTCGTGATTATGCAAAAGAAATCTACACCAATAAGAGAATCCTGAAAAAAGCAAATTGTACAAAGCACTGTGACTTAACCTTATTAAAACAGATAAGTACACTGTCTTGTAGCTTTGTGTTTTTCTCTAATTTTCCTTTTTTTTTTTTTGCTTTTTGGACCCATTTGGATTTAGAAATAGTGATGCATGATGTCAGATTTAACCAGACATACTTATTTGGTGTTTGATTTAAAAAAAAAAAAAATCACATTGACTTATGCCAGATGCATAAATGCTCAGAAATCTTAACTGGTTAGACCCTAGCACTACCTGATCATTCTGTTCTTCTGTCATATCTTAATGTAAATGTTATAAACATCTCCTGTTTTATGATAACCACTTCTATAAATGCATAACTGGATTTTTTTTTGATTATCTACAACCAGCTAATATGAAAACAGCATTTGTTTTTGATCAGGCATTACAAACGGCTACTCCTTGGAGTCCAAGCACAACTGGTTTCTGGGGGGGAATGTTTCTTTTTGAACACTGGCAGCATCATATCTGAGTAGTTTTAATCCGTTGTTTTTAGATAAGGGATGTGTGGAAGTAAGCAGGCACACAGGCTATCACACACTCTTGTCAGTCTGACTGTGTTCTCTGCGCTACAATCAGACTGAGTTCTGTCAAACATTCCAGTTCAAACCTTGAGGTATGACCTGGAGTTGAGATATTAAATTGTTATTTGTTCTCGGTTATAAAGAGGTTGTGTGCTTGTGAATGTGTATGTTTGTGCTCATTAGTGAAGGTTAAGTTTATTAGCTGACACAAGCTAGAGCACTTTCAAACCACCGTACCTTGTTTGAATTCCCACAGTGTGAATCTGAAAGCCAGGGTGCTTCCCCCAGCGTGCTTTGCTTGTAGCATATTGGAATTTAGATATCAGCTTTTTGGGCTAGCGGTCTTATTTGTATTCATGTTCCCCTGTGAAGAAGCTTCAGTCAGCTCCAGGACTGTAAGCTACACTGGGAGAGTTTTGATTAGGGCAGACAGCGGGAGAAACACTGTAATATGTCATGCTGCTTCAGCCACTTAATTGTTCATGCTTTCTTCTGCTGCTTAATTGAGTTCACTTTAAACCTATACACATTGACCGGGCCTATCAATCGGACAGCATTTGGACTGAATTGTTTGCTCCATAACTGCATCTGCTTGGAGAAGTGTTAAGCTGCTTTTCCACTGTCTCCAACAAATGGCAAACATGGATAATTAATTTCCAGTGGAGAATAGTCATATGCATGTGCAGAATTTCTGATCTGATTTGAGCTTTGGATACCACCACCAGAGATTAGTGATATTTTTCCACTGAAATGTTTTTCTTTAAACACTAGTAAAATGAGCAGTTATGAATAATTATGTTATGTATTAGTTATATGTTACATATTGGGTCACATTAGCTTCTTATAAATCCACTGGATCACATTTACAGCTGTGTGTTTGCTGCATAAATATATGGGTCCATTTTCACATTGGTCTGAACAAAAACAGCAGACAGGCTTGAAAACTTCCGGTTCATTAGCAGCTGTAGGGAAATAACAAGAAGAATAACAAAGTGCAATAAATGGTAAACCTGTTTGCACTACAAACCAGTGTGTTCATAATTAAGATAATACTTTAAAATAATATGGTAAGACACACCAGTTTGCAATATCAAGCAGCAAAATAAGCTGTTTTATACAACTAAAAATAGATGGAAGCGAATGACACCAGAACCCAGACCCATAAAATTTACAAATGGCCATGCCCGCATTTACGGGAAAAATAATGTGGATAGGCAAGATGAAATAAAAATACCATCGAAACCTTTCTGAAGGCAGTATAGGTTCCCTTCAGAAAAACATTGATATAATAACGCCCGCATCGCGCAATTCTTGTCTTTCCATCCCCAAATTTAAGACCTCTTGACATTATAATAAAGATTATTTCTTTCATTCTTTCTGCCCTTCAAGCCATTTAAGACATTTTATGACCTTAAATTTGAACATATTTGATTCAGCCCACAAAAGTGGCTAGCAGGAGTGACTGTGTTACACGCCACTACTGAAATCCACCTGGATTTGGCAGGGGTTAATGTCAAGCCCTGATTATATATACCTCTATAGTTATTAGCAACAAAAATGTCTTTGTACTTGTTTAGAGTTGAAGGTATTTATTACATAAGCCTAGGGATATGCCGGTATCAAATTTTCATGTTGCGATTAATTGCTAATGCTTTTATCACGGTATACAGTATTTGCATTCAAAATTCTGAATAATTTGTTATATATAATTATTCACGGTATTTAGAAGTGCCCACGATAACAATATCGTGCATATTCATTACCGTGATATATCGCATTACCAAATACCGGCACAAGTCTACATAAGCCCAGGCCATTGTTGCTACCATGTGGACAAAATAATTAGCGCCAAGAAATTCAAAGTGCACAAAGTACACATGATTAGAAAAATACAAAACTGGCTGCACACATACACACAGCAATGGAATGTACCACTGATGCCACATGGACTATTTTAAAGATGTCCATACTAACTTTTTGGGCCTTGAACGTGGTAGATGCATTGCTGTCTATACAGGCTCAGAAAGCCGTCGGATTTCATCAAAAATATCTTAATTTGTGTTCCGAAGATGAACAAAGGTCTTCTGGGTTTGGAATGATATGAGGGTGAGTAATTAATGACAGAATTTTTGGGTGAACTATCCCTTTAAGAAGTCAAGGGTTTGTCTGTTTTGCATGGCTCTGTTAGCCCCTCCTGGTAGATGCTGTAACTACATCTGGTTCTAAAAGAATCTTCATTGATGGCCAAAAGTAACCATTCATTCAGGCATATTGTTTAAAACTGGAATTTGGGGCAGGATATATCAAACCGCTTGTTGCTAAAAATTGCTAGCATTTATTATCTAAAATTTGCATACACCCCTGCATAGGCCATTGAATATAAAATGCATATATTTGCATATGTAGGTGTATAGGCCTGCTCTTATAGACAGTCTCAATGCAAATAGACATGGACTTAAATCCACAAAACTTCAATTTTGTTTCCCTGGGGTCTTTAATACAAACACACACTGATCCACAGTGTTACTCTCCCTTGAGAGGCCCCACACATTGTGGGTAGATAAACGGATTTATCAAGCTGACCAACGAAATTAGGTGCCAGCCCTTTAATCACTGAAAAGTCACTACTGCGGTTCAAGATACAGTGAGGGGCTGAAGCAGACGTAATATATGCAGATGTGCGCATGGTATAGCACGCAGTGAGCACATGCTGATCTGCCCTGCCTCCACATTACTGGGCCTGTAATTAGTCTCGTTTACACTGTTGATTGACTGTCATTCTCTCTGTTGTTAGTAAGCAAAAACATTGTTGACCTTTACTACAGTAAGAACACTGCAGTCGAGTGAATAGAGAGGAGTCATTCAAAAAGTAATTACACAAGATACAGAAAAAGCTGCAGAAAGACTGTTTTGAATTGAACAATAAAAAAAAAGAAAATGTATTGTATGTCATTCCAAACCAGTGTGACTTCTTTGAAACACAAAAGGAGATTTTTTTGAATAATGTACTGGTTGCTTTAATGTTCTTTTCTTTGCAGTAACAATGAATAGGGCATAATTGCACACAAATAGACCATAAAAGTGGTCCGCATGACTTTTATTTCAAGCAGTGTTATTTCAGTATTATTAATATATTATTACCCGTGGCCCTATAGAGGACTGCTATTGTTATTTATTAACATTTTGAACTCGCTTTTATTTTTATATTTTCAGGTTTTAATTTTAAGTTTAGTTTCAATTTGATGTGCTTTTTTTAAATAAATATTTCTATATAGCTTTATTTTAGTTTTAGTACTTCAACTCATGCCTATTCCAGTTAGTCGCAGAGACAACATTTCTAATATTCGTTTACATTTAAATCTTTACGTTTACATCTAATATTTATATTTTATTTGATTTCAGCTTGATGATTTTTTTAAATAGTTTTAGCTTTGTAATAGTTTTAGTTTTATCAATAACACCACACGTTCCAAGTCTGTTTAGTTCTGTTTAGCATAAAGCATTAGATTCTGTATTAATCAATCCTTACAACCCTGCAAATCTGCAAAACAATAAAGCACTTTTTTTTTTCAGTGGACTTTTTGTCCCCTGATTTCACTACTGATCAATGACGTAAGTCTTGATTTGGTGATGATAAATTATTGCACAAGAAGAGAAACATACTGGAAATAATAATACCAACATGATATAAAAAGACAGCAGTGCAGACTACAGTCTGTCTTACACGATCATTTAATAGAGCCTGATCTTTATCATAGTTATTTACTTAGAGGATCTTTTGCGATTACACAATTACATAAATGCCATTGAGATCACATTTACGCACATTAATTTTCCTAGTTTATAAAATGCTGCTTTTAATTCATGTGGATAATTAAAGCCTCTTCCTTGAGTACAGGAACTGCTGCATATTCACTATGGCTTATGACGTTATTTGCAACCTATGTTGATGAAATACTCAAGATGTCAGTATCTCAAA
Source organism: Sinocyclocheilus anshuiensis (assembly GCF_001515605.1). Lineage (NCBI taxonomy): Eukaryota > Metazoa > Chordata > Actinopteri > Cypriniformes > Cyprinidae > Sinocyclocheilus > Sinocyclocheilus anshuiensis. The sequence continues at coordinate 128,344 of NW_015540933.1, forward strand.
ATATCATTTTGTTGGCGTACGAAAATGAAAAGTCCAACTGTGTGAGAATCTACTATAAGTGTGAGAGAAGCTTAGAATAGCTGAGGTGATGGTGTCGACAGAGGTGCAAGCCAGTGTTTGTGTTCAGAGACATTTCCTACACAGAGATAACAGTTGTCGTGCTTTCATTGGCTGTACGCACACTCCAGGGATTTGCAGAATGCTAGAGAAGATAAACAAGTATGAGAAAAGGGGCAAATGGGATGGAGAAAGTGGTATCAGATGCCCTTTTCCCATTTGAAATTTGCATGTTCATGTTTCATTTCTCTAAAAGAAAATGCTGTTGGTAGCGATGCATCAGGTCATCTATATGCCACCATATCTTTAGAGTTACATGTACTTATATAATTAGTGCTCTTTAACACACTCAATACTCATTACAAAATTGATCAAGAGCAACTGAGAAGCTATCACCACTGAGACGACTCAATCCTTTCACAGTAATCCTCATTTCTTTCTCAAATTCTTTCATTTCCTCCTCACTCAGAGAGGTGGTCCAGATCGACCAGTTTCTGCAGGAAACGGCTGCGCGTGAAGCCAATGCTAAAGTGCGTCTTCAGCAGTTCATCGAGGAGCTGTTGGACCGGGCCGACCGTGCTGAGAAACAGCTCCAGATCATCAGCAGCTGTGCCACCACCCCCAACGGCAGCCTGGGACACTGCAGTCTGCAGGGATCCAAACCTAATGGACGACAGGTACAGTGACTTAGCGAAAGAGATGAAGGAGAAGAAAGACATTGGCGTGATGTACTCAAAGAAATCAGAGATTACACCTGTCTTTGTAGTCGGTTACGCGATTTCAGTTAAAAATACATCATTGGAATCATTTACTGTTTCAGTATCTACATGGGATAAAGCATTCGGGTTTCTCTTGAAAAACTCCAATGGATTTATCACTTGCAAAGTGTGGATTTCATGGTCTTATATGTCAGGGTGATGCATAGGTATACTTAAATAGTTATAATGTTTGCTTTGTTCCTGTATCCCATTTTAAGGAATCATATAGTAGGTGCCAAAAAGGTAGACAAATATCCTTATATAGCTGTGAGGTTTTCACATTCACATTTTACCTTAAGAAATGGCATTTTTCAAAATGAACAATGTGAATTGTTTAATTAATGTACGAATACATAAGTATGTTTAAATAAGTATGAATTTGAGTCAAACTTTTGTCATTTGCATGTTTTCACAGAGCACTCAGGTATACACTACCATTCAAAAGTTAAGAAGAAATTAAGAAATTAATGATTTTATTCAGCAAGAATAAAATGTTTATAAAATGTTTATTTTTCAAATAAATACTGTTCTTTTGAATTTTCTATTCATCAAAGAATCCTGAAAAAAAGCATCACAGTTTCCACAAAAGCATTAGGCAGCAATAACTGTTTTCAACAATGATAATAATAATAATGTTTCTTCAGCATCAATTAAGCATATTAGAATGAATTCTGAAGGATCATGTGACACTGAAGACTAAATTAGTGGCTGCTTCAGCATTATTTATGTTAGCATTATTCACATTAATATTTTACAATAGTACTCTTTTTACTATGCTTCTGATCAAATAATTCTACTCTATTTTGCTCACCACAACTTTGGTGAACAAAATAGAGTAATTTCAAAATATTAAAAAAATCTTACCTATCCCAAACTTTTGAATAGTACTGTATACATGTAGAAAGATTTAGTTAACTAACCAAATATTAATGCAACAAGCCAAATATCGTTAATTATTAGCATTATCCTGATAAGCACATAGACTGTGTGGACGTAAAAAGATGGCTTTATAATATGAGTTAATGTAGTGAAAGAAGTCTTTGTTCTATGAGCACATCAACATATATAACAGATTGAGGGCAGGCAGTGGAAATTGACTAAAAGTGCTTTGTTAAGGTTGCAGTTCTGTCTGCAATTTTGTGTGAGATAAATAAATCTTAATGCAGAACTCAGGAAGTGTTTCATACTAAATACTCATCAGTGCTTACCTCATTTCTGTGAACCTCCAGAGAACTTTTACAATGTTAAAAGATTGCACTGGTACACTAGTCTCGTTTTCTTAGATCTTGAGGGTGTTAAACTGTGGTTGGTTACTAATTGGTTTCATAACTGACTCCAGTGAGTGTACAGTAAATGCATTCGGATCACTAAGAAATTATTGGTCTGTTATTGAGGACAAAAGTCCTTTTTAATAATAGTGAAGAAAGTGTAGAAATTATTCAAGTTTTGTACACTTTATATACACTGTTTTGTACATTTATTTGTGTTTATGTGTCACGGTTGGGCAAAATTCAGTGTGTGTTTGTGTACACGGTTACACACATTGCCGTTTTAGGTTTCTTGTTGACAGTGGATGGCACATTCAGGCAGCACCTGATCAACCCTCTGACATCATTGGGGACCCCCTTCGTCACCATGGAAACAGCAATCTTCATTTGTCATTTACTCATATATAGTGTGTTGCACACAGCACTGTTGACTCAGTTTGAGTTCTCACACAGCCTGTGTTCCCAAATGCCAGCCACGGCCTTCCAGTCTCCTACTATCTGGAGAGGAAGTGCACTCAGTGATGTCAGAAGAAGGGCAGAGTGTTTCAGGAACATGCATGCTGTGATTCAGGACATTTGGCCTAAATTACAGCACAGGCAGGAAAGTAAGAAAGAAACAAAAAGATGGAGGTGCACAATTATTGTTGTCGTCTCAAGCATTTTCCACAATTCCGGCCAGTCTTTTACGCTGTGCACCACTAGTGAGATCGATGGTGCTGCTGCTTCTCTTTCTGCCCCATTTCTGCAGGCACTAAGCCCAGTGTGTGTTTGTGAATGTGTGTTTGCCCTGTCAGCACTATGGCACCTTTCATGGCCCATATTTTCTTGGTTGTATCACCTTACCAGCTAAAGCAGTTATTTAAAGGCACAGTTTTCCTATTTCCTGTATGAGATTGCTAAGTTTAATACTTACACCTGACAAATAAAGTCATTAGTAGTTGACTGATACGGTATTTCTCTGGGATAAAAATCTTTTTTTTTTTCACACCACCTGAAGTACTATATTCAGGATTTACAGGAAATCAATATAGGCCAGGCTGTTTTCTCTTATAATAGAAAAAAATATTTCATAAAACAATAAAAATACCCATATTTCCCTCCATATTTTGCAAATAAGCTCTTAAATACTATTGTTATCAAAATACGCTTTACATAGATTAGAGTTATTATAGTTACCTAAGACCAACCCAAATAAAAACCAATCCATTTTGTTATTTGAAATAAAATAAACATTAACCCTCTGGGGTCCGAGGGTGTTTTGGGGCCTGGAAAAGTTTTGACATGCCCTGACATTTGTGCTGAAAGTTCCGCCGCCGGAACTGTCGACCCCAGGAGGTTAACTGAAATAGAATTTGAAGTATTTTATTTCAGCTAGATGCCAAAGTGACATTTCTCTTTATTAAGTACTAGATTAAAGCTAAATAAACTGAAACTAATCAAATAAAAAACTATAGACATATTAAAAAAATAAAAATGGCAAAACAACAAAATTACTGACACTTTAAAACTAAAGTAAAACAAAATATTAACAAAAACTGTAATAGTTGATCAAAACACTGATGTAAATTTGCTGAAATTAAACACAATTTTACATAATATTTAAAAACTTAGAAAACATACAGTAAAATATTCATTATTTTCACAAGGCTTTTTGTGTTAAAATGGCACAATCGATCAACTGAGCATGACTGTCAGGAAACAAATTCGATTTGGTGCAATTTTGCCAATTATTTGACCTGGTAGTGTCTTTCAGCAAAGCACATTAACACAGGTTGCACCGGGGGATTGTCCGTGTAGTAAGTGTACGGTAAGCCAATTTGCATAAAAGCAGCTAAATGACAAATTAGTTATTTGTAAGATGAGTAATCAGTGATGCAAAGCAATCTGCTGTCTCGTCGGCTGTGCTGTTATTTTGGACTGAAGGAGTTTTGAAACTCACAGCTGACCCAGACATAACCTAGTCCTCATGAAGGATGAATGGTGACGCTAAAACCTGTAAGTGCTAATTTCATCAATAAAGTTCTGACGAAAATGTGACATGTTTCTCCCATGTACCGTATCTCTCTAGTCTGGATCATGTCTGAACAATTAAGACAGGTTTCCTTCCCAACCTGTCAATCTGCATTGATTCTGTTTGTATTTCCCTGATGATGTTGAGCTACAGTATCTCAGATGTGTTCAGTGAAATTTTGGAGCATCTTTCTCTCACATTTTCCCTTCGTTCTCTTTCTTTCTCTCATAGAGAAATTCCAGTATCTCTGGGGCATCGAGGGGAATGTACCAAGTGTCCGATCGACGTTCCTGCCCCAGCACTGCGTAAGTCTCAGAATAGCCGAATTCTGCCTGCATGACTGTTTTCACATCAGCCGAATTTTCTTATAAGTACAAAAAATGTGAATAATTATGTATTAAATATTTATTACAAAATAATTAATATAATTTATTCAAATGCAAGTCAACTGCTACAGGTGCTTAGAACTAAAAAAATATACTGTATATAGCATATACAGGCAAGACATAATAAATACCAGTGGCTCCTGAGTCCCGACGATATATTAAGGTCTTATGAAGTGAAACAATTGGTCTGTGCAAGAAACTGAAAACATTATTAAAAATTGTCATTTTTGGGTGAACTACACCTTTAAATAATTGTATGTATTATTTATGTATTTATTAATTGATCTGCATATTATGAAAGTAGATTGATTTAAAATATTAAAAGAACCCTGGTCATTTAGATCAGGTTACCTAGAGAGAACAATGAAATAGTTTCATAGTAGTTTCATAGTAGTGTTACTGTAGTTATGTTTTGTTGCTGAATTAATTAGTTTGTTTTTTTTTACAGATCAGTTCAATTAATCATAGAATGACAGTCATTTGTTTTGTTTCTGAATGATGTGTTTGAACGAATCGGTTGAATGACTGATTCAGTGACTCGCTCATAAAGATACCAAATGTTTCTTTTATGCACGGTGAAAGTGTAGTATTACTTCAAACTTCAAAGTATTACATTTATCATTAAATTTGCCAGCAGAAGTTTTGCAGCTGTATCTCAAATATGGCAGAGCAGCATGTTTATGTCTTTTATCTGCTCTGACCGGTGGGGGTTTTGGAGTCAGCCTGGTGTGGATGTGTTTTGGGAAAATCGCTAGATTGTTGCATTTGCCTCAGGGTTAAACCAGTCTGTAATCTCTCAGCCATGCAGAAGATATGCGGAAAGAGTCCTGTTGCACACACACACACACACACACACACTGCTGTGTGTGGCAAAACTAAAATGCCTAAAAGCACAAGGCCAAAAATAACCATTGCCCAAGGCTCTTGAAGGATAGTGGTGAACACTTCTTGTGTGTGTACTGAAAGCAGAGGCGGACTTAACCATTAGGCAAAGGTAGGCGACCGCCTTGGGCCCCCAAAAGCCAAGGGCCCCCTAAAATGCTTTTTATATGCGAGATGCGCGTTCAGTGCTGACGCACAAGTGGTTGCTGTGGTCTTCATTACCACGACAACCGTCTGTGCGTCAGCGTTGAATGTGCTTCTTAGCAAAAGTAGGGCGATGTAGAAAATGGGGACGGAATCCCGGAATCTATTCATAAAAACGGAATTTACTGTGTAACGCGGAATGTGATGGAATGAACGGCGCAGACGCGCGTTTCATTTGCTAGTTTGCTATTTAAGCACGCGCAATGCTCGCGGTTGTCATCTGTAGTAGCTAAATAGTATTTTTGCAATTTAATATTCACATACAGTAGTCCATATCGCGGTTTGATTGAAGTGTACTGAATTGCTCATTCAATTCAATTATTCATTCAATATTTGACGAATTCCATGACATTGCTCATTACACAGTAAACTTCTGTTGTGTAGCATTTTGAATGTACAAAAATGAAAGGGTTTGTTTAATTTTCATTGGAATAAAAGATAGATTAATGTTTTCGCCTTCATTTGATTACCAGAAAAATGAAAATACACAACACAGAATTTCAAAAAAATAAGTAAATAAAATTACAATTTCATAGGGCCCTATTATTGTATACTAATTAATAAATTAAGTTATTTTTATTAATTAAATTAATTAGATATGTTTTTGATTAATCCATTAAAATGGAATACAGCAAAATTAACATTTAAAAAAAAGAAAGCGCATAATTTGGGCCCTAAGAATGTAATTTTTGTTAAACTTTTAATAGGCCTAAATTGCTGTTAAATTAAACAAGTTTCAGGATTTTAATTAATTAGACATGTTTTTTTTTGTTAAAATGTTATATAATCATCCAGAAAAATTAAAAAGAAAAAAAAACTGAATCCAGAAAAATTAAAACGGAAAAAAAGATTTTGGAAAAAATAAAAACGTAGGCTAATTTGGGAAAAAAATCACTAAATCCGCCCCTGACTGAAAGCATGTGTGTGTCAGGTCAGGTTTTGCCTACATAGTGGAGACCAAATGTCCAAATTTAGTAAAACTTAAATTCTTGACCGAATTCATGATATAATTTTCATTTTAGTTTAAAACTACAGCATTACTTTAATAAACAAATGAATTAATGGCTTAATGGGAATGTAAAGATACTGTTTTATAAATGCTGTGTTTAATGAAGCTATATCTTGGCAGATAAAAATGAACGTATTGTTGTGAACACCACTATTTTTAAGATTTAATATTATTCTAGTGAATTTGTCTCAACCAGTCACCATCTGACATTGAAAGTCACCATCTGACTTCGCATTCAATTCAATTCAATTCAAGTTTATTTGTATAGCGCTTTTCACGATACAAATCGTTGCAAAGCAACTTTACAGCAAATTAAGTTTCTATAATATTTAGAAACAAATTACACTCGTTTTTATTTTTAGATATTCTCATGCGATTTCCCCATAACATACCGTAACCTTTGTATGGCTGCTCTTTTAACAAGGTTCTGATCTGTGAGTGAGACATCACTGTCCATCTGTTGTGTGTGTGCGTCTGCGCATGGGCCGTGTCAAACCATTTGGTGCTCTGAGGGAAGGAAGGAAGGAGCAGCGTGGGTTTGCCTGGAGTCTGCTGTCCCTAAATTGACATCATAAACTCCACAGGTCTTCCTCATAAATCAGACGAGCGAGGACTGAAATACCGGACTGCATATGATCACTGCTGTTCCTTCATTATGGCACAAATACCATCATTCATCTGAGTCAATTATTAAGACGTTAATTAAACAAGTGGCATGCTGTTCTTTTAAGCTTTCTATTCATCAAGGAATTCTGAAAAAAAATGTATAACCATTTCCACAAAAAATTTCATCATTGATAATAAGAAAAAAAAATTCTTGAGCAGCAAATCAACATATTAGAATGATTTCTGAAGGATCGTGTGACACTGAAGTAATGATGCTGAAAATACAGCTTTGCCATCACAGGAATAATTTACATTTTAGAATATTAAAATAGAGCACATATTTTAAATTGTAATAATATTTAACAGTATTACTGTTTTACTGTATTTTTTTATTAAATAAATGCAGCCTTTGTGAGCATAAGAGACTTCTTTCAAAAACATTTAAAAAATCTTACCAACCCCAAAGTTTGAATGTTTGTGTACTGTATATACGTTTCATAAATATTTGGAAAATCTCATTATTTTTTTATCAAATTAATTAACCTTAATTTCATTATATGCTGATTAATTGATAAATATATGAATAAATACAAAATTATTAATAAATTCTACTATAATTAAATATATAGGTTGTTGAGAAATTTTTACATGAGTAAATCACTATAGACATTACAAAATGTGTTTTTAGAAGTTGAATATATTGTTTGTTTTATTTCATATGATTGAATATAAAGCTGCATCACAGTCCAAATCAATCTATTTTGCAAAATAGTTTTTTAAATCTGTCTGAGGGAAACTCAGGGGACACACATCTTTAGCCATTGCTTCCATTTTCTGCATCTTTATTTTTACTACTGAAAAGCACAAATATGTAGTTATTATATAAAGTAAGGGGCGCAGAAACATCAAGAAACTATGTAATATGATAAAGAAACCACTCTCATCTTCAAAGATCTTCTGAAGTTTCTTCCACGTCTTTAGTTTTTGCTGTCAGTTTGTGTGAAACTTCACGTATAAATTCTTTTTAGCCTTTGCATGTTATCTTACAAATGGCTTTTGATATCTCTGCCATAGCCAGCCATGCATTACACATTCCTACGGTGTAAGAAGTAATAATGTGTCCCAGCTTCATCTCTAGAGGGTCGTTTGCTCTTCAGCCCACTGTAAAATAGAAAAGTCTGTCATTGTAGTCAGTTGCCTGCAGCAGAGCCTGCAGTGACTAGTGACAGCAGTAGCAAAGTATCTCTTTAAGTCTCAGTGTTGGCTTTTGAACTGTAACATCTGGAGAGTGACTAAATGTCTGGCTGGAATCCCCAGTGGAAATTCGGTCCCTGCTAAGCCACGGAGGAGAACATTCCTTACCCATAATCCCATGCGAATGCCCTAACTGTTACCTGAGTTTAGTGGTTTCTCTTGTAATGAATATTTAAACTGATGCCCATGCGATTTTTGAGCCAAGTATATTTTGAATGCAACTATTTGTGTCTTTGGAAATTAAGTTGCATAATTATTGAAGATAAAAAGGAATCAGGAATAATGCATTTACATGTCTACATTTAGTCTGTCCAAATTGAGTCACAGTTTCCTCCACTAGTGCATAATAAAAAGTGCATGGCACCCCTAAAAGTGTTGGTTTAGTGTTGTGTAATCTGAGTGCAGTGCTAAGAAGAATCCTTTGAGGAGTGTTTTGATTAAAAACAACTGAGAGCCACTCTCGTATGTGCAATTAAGGAAATAACCCATTACTCATTCAGACTTAAAAATAATATTTGCAAGATTCATCTTCACAAATGATCAATCTTTCTTCCTACAAAGTGAGTTAGCAGAGTGTCTTATTTCTTAATTAGTTGGGTGTGTGTTTGTGTGTATTGTAGGAAGTCTGCCTAGACAGATGTGATCATATTTCCTGGTTAACACGCACTGTTCTTTTTACACATTTCTTTTAACACAAACCCTGTATCTTAAAGCAACTGGTGGTTCTTAACCCAGAAAATCTGTTGCAAGTCTGTTCCGATAGGCACATGGAATACAAATAAGAGAATGCAACTACACGTATAATTGTGCATAGTAGGTAGGGCAAAATAAATAGGCATAATTTGAAAATAGAGCAGAAAATGTTTACGATATCTTTTGTTGATGCAGATTTATCATTTACTAGAAGTTAGACACATGAGACAGATACTATGCTAACATGTGTAACATACAGTGTTATTGTAGTAGTATTTATATTGTAGTATTTAGGGCTTGGCTGTATGTCGATATGTATTGTGGCGATGGTATAAATTATCTATCATTAGAGATAATGCTATGTTTATACCACGAAATATATTGGTATTGTGGTATTGGTATTTTTTTAGTGCTGGGCAATGATTAATCGCAAATTAATCGCATCCAAAATAAAGGTGTTTATTTATATAATATATGTGTGTATACTGTGTATATTTATTATGTATATATAAATACAAACACATGCATGTATATATTTAAGAAAATATGTTATGTTTATATATTAAATATATTTATATATAATATCAAATATAAGAATATAAATATATAAATGTATATACATGTAAATATTTTCAAAAATATACTGTGTGTGTGTGTGTATTTATATATGCATAATAAATATACACAGTATACATATATTATGTAAACAAAAGCTTTTATTTTGGATGCGATTAATCGTGATTAATCATTTGACAGCACTAATATATAGACATAACATTATTCTTAAATATATACATGTATGTGTATTTATATATATACATAATAAATATACACAGTACACACACATATATTATGTACACAAAAACTTTTATTTTGGATGCAATTAATTGCGATTAATCATTGCCCAGCACTAGACTTTTATTTTTTGATATTTCTAGGTTTCATTTTAAATTTGGTTTGGTGCTTTTGTATTTAATTTTTATTTATTTATTTACATATTTTTGAATTATTTCATTTTAAGTTTTAGTAACTTTATTTCATTTCAGTTAGTTGATAAGGCAACATTGATAATTGCAAGGTAATTAAAAAAAGGTCTAGGCTACAAAGAGAAAGAAAGAAAGAAAGAAAGAAAGAAAGAAAGAAAGAAGGAAATACAACAGCATGTCACTGGGACAGTACCCTTAAAAGGACATCTTTGTACCCTATTTACCCCAAAAAGTTTCATAGTTGTACATTAAGGTACATATTGGTACTCTAAGGTACTAATGTGCACCTTTTCGAGTATAAAGTACAAAGATGTCCTTATAAGGGTACTGAGAGTATATTGTTTACATATTTCAAATTGTATTTTGTGTATGTTGTACGTACAGTACATGGCACACAGTAATGGATACTTGCACATTCACATACTACTTTATTCTGTTCTATTCTACAGTCCATGTTTCAGGAATGAAATAATAAAAAAGTAATTCAAAACAAACTATTGCAAAGAAACTATATATTGAGCTCAACTGACAAACATGTCAAGGTATGTAGACCCTATATCAATTATACAATGAGATGAAATAAACATTTAGTGTCATTTCTTTTAAGCTTCCTGGCTGGTTTGTTTAAAAGTAGTAGCTTTTTACAGTGTTAAAGCTAACATATATCTCAATATATAAACTGAAATTTATGATACATTTAGTATTTTTGTGAGTTTTCAATGTGAAAATGCAGTGTGACTATTTTTGCATATTGTTGGGCCTTTACATTTTATGATAATGTTAGTGCATTTACAGTGTTTTAGTTTAATAATTATTTGTACATTGAACAATACCGCCAGTAGATGTCCAGTAATTCTTTTTATAAATTACTGTGAATTAACCACAATTTTGCACCTGTGTTTTTTCCATTTTTCCCTTTGTGCTTTTCCTAAACAGCGCATCAGGACGAGGGAAGTCTGTGTCCCAGGGTTCAGGAGGTTATGACAGTGACAGTGTGGACCTCCACGCTCTGGAGGACTGCCCTGATGCTCAGTACTACCACGTCCAGTGCCGACTCGGGGAAGGAGGCGGAGGAGGATACGAAAGAGCGGCTGCTTCCCGGAGCTGGGGTCTCCGCAAACAGGCCATCCAGAACTGGCAGCGCCGGCCGTACCGGAACAGCACGGAGGGAGAGGAGGGCGACGTGTCTGACGTAGGATCCCGCACCACCGAGTCCGAGGCTGAGATGTGGGAGCAAGACAGGAGAGCAGAGAGCCAGCATGGGGGAAACCGAGGAGGATACAGACTAGCTACAGGTGCGTCATTGACCTGCGTGGAAGAATTTGTCCTGGGGTTTATTTTGTTTTTCTAAATGTTGGTGGAAGAGCATGGTTCATTTCCCAAGGAACACAATTCCAAAGGCATAAATGTAAATGTAATTTTTGGCTTGTCAGTCGTTTAAAATATAATCTGGGGCAGGCAGAAAAGGGCAGCTCTGTAGCACATGCTGCTATGGTTGCAAATGTCATTTCGCAGAATGTACGTTTGTGAGTTAACAGTTTGTCGACCAGTTTGTCAGGCCCAAGGCCACAGTACCCACTCTCCAAATAATGATAGGATAGTCGGGTCAGAGGACCAGGACGCCGGCTGAGGAAGATTACTGTAGGTCACATGAATGCAACTGCTGACAGGATCATAGGCCAGAGAGCAGTAGAGAGAGTGTGTCATAAAGCCATGAGCAATGAGCACAATTTTCCACCTACTGACTCCAGGTCATTGTGGGAAGAGTGAAATGAGTAACCAGTAGTGCACTATATGTTCTCATACATAATCATACCATATACACAGTGTGACTTGAGGCCATGATGTCTTTACTGTATGTAGTTCATTTACATTGATTAAGGCTCATTTGTGCTTTTCAGATTGTCACTTCTCTTTGTTCAGCTGTCCCATTATGTGGCAGAAAATGTAGGGGGCAGCAGCAGGCCTGCTCACATCTTATTGAAAAAAGTTAAAGGGAATTAACAAAATATATTCAAGATTTCTTCCTATCATACAGAAGCCAACATGAAATGCTATATTTGAATGATACATATGCTTTCCATGTCAAACAATGTCAGTGTCAGCATCAAAAAGTAGCCATAAAATCCATTGGAGAGATCAAGGGGTGTATTCCGTGAATTTATTTAAGTGTAGACTTGTTTCTTGCTGATATGAATGCAATAAAAAAAATGTTTTTTATAGTTATTATTATTCTTATTAATATTATTTTATGTAATTCTTATTATTTTATTATTGTTATTATTTATTATTATTTTGTACATTTTTATTTTTGGTATATCTTTACATTTGGATTAACTCATTTTTAATACTAACATAATTTACTAATTGTTATTTCACAAATTACATATTATTGATTGATTCATTCATTCATTCATTAATAATAATTAATTAAATAATTATTGGTGAGCATTAATTAAACAATTACCCTCATGACATTATTATTGTTTTTTCTTTAATATTAATTAAACATGTAAAATTGTGTAATAATTTCAGAAATCAAGACATGTTTCTATGTGGGATGAAGTTGTCTGCATCCACTTATGTCTAGACTTGTTTAGTGTTTAAATGCAGATATGAATGTAATTTTATTTTATATATTGTTTTATTATTTAATGGATTATTTTCTAAAATATCTGTACACATATGAATAAACATTTTTTTAATGCTGATATAATTGAACACTTTTTATTCCACAGTTAAACTGTGTATTTGTATTTAACAGTAATTATTATTCTATTTGTTGTTGTTGTTGCTGCTTTAATTAATTTTAATTAAACATTTACATTGTTTGTAAAAAAAAAAAAAAATCTGAAATCAAGACCATCCCTGCAGGGGGACAATGTGGGATGCATCCACTGATCCAGAGTGGTCTTTTCCTATCCCACTATTGGTTAATGTTTGGCTTTGGGTAGGAGAAACTGATCCTAGAGCAGCAGTTATGGCTAGTTTATCCAGCTAGCATTTGAATTTAACTGAATGCATTAACATTATTCCCAATCCAGGTGAAGGCCAAGCTTTCCTTACCTTAGCCATACACAATCCATCCATCCTGTCATCACATTACATCTCACTTATTTGAGAGCCTGTTTGAGTCAGAGCTTTTGGCAGATTTTGCTTAAAAAACTGTCTTATAAAATATGAACACTGCCAACACCTGTTTCGTTAGTCTCAATCTCATTAGATCTTCAGCAAATCGTGTATGACTCAAGAGACATAGAGTCTGTCAGACTGGAGCTGTGAGATAGAAATGGCCTGCTGATTGCATGATTTGGAGGATGTTCAGATCCTGTAGGAGGCAGTGAGAAGAGCAAACAGACCGATAGCTGGACTTTTTATTGGACCGAGGCGCCACCATATGGACATGTACGGTAATGCGGCCAGTAAAAGAATTAGTTCACACAAAAATGAACTCACCCATGTTCAGTGTGAGGTCAGTTTGTTGAAGGTCTTCTCTTTTACATGCAGGAAAACTAAATTGTGGCCACAGCTGTCAAGCAAGTCTTCCTTTATCTCTTCGTGTCGACAGGTCGTTCTGAAAGGGGATACAAGCCTTGTCGCCATGAGAAAAGCCCCTCCAAATTCAACGAGGTGATCAGTCCTGAGGTGCTGAAGATACGTGCCGCTCTCTTCTGTATCTTTACCTACCTGGATACGAAGACACTCCTGCGTGCGGCCGAGGTGTCCCAGGATTGGAAGTTTGTGGCTCGTCACCCGGCGGTGTGGACCAGAGTGCTGCTGGAGAACGCTCGCATCTCTTCAAAGGTTTTAACACCATTCACACTAACACTCTTACATTAATACTCCTGTTCGGTTTAGGAACTGACCGGCCGCCTACTTTTTCAGCAGCTTGGGTGTCAGAATATATTTCTCATTTATTTTCTCCATGGCCATTTCAGAAATTTCTAAATAAAGATATCTAAGCCTCGAGTCAAATCAACCAACTCCAAAAACATTATGAATGACATTACAGCATTATACAGAATGCGTTCTTGAATGAACAATCTGCTAATGAATGAATTATTAATAATTTTTTACCTTGAATGATGAAATCAGATCAGCCTGGATTTTAATTTTTAATGTATTTTCTCATTAGAAAATGCTATTTCTGAATGTTATGCTTTAACACCACAACAAGACATTAAATAATTATTTATATCATATTACCCATAATTACTGTTTTGAACATTTTAAACATTATTGTTTAAGCCTTCAGTAGACTGAGCATAAATGAATGAATTAAAAGAATCATTCCTGTTATGCAGTACCTTTTGAGCTGATTATTATCTTAGTAATAAATAATAATATTAATAATATGCTTGTTCTGTATTTTAGTAAAAAAATTAGAGCTTTACAGGAAGAAAAGAACTAAAGTTGGCCATTGCTCAATAAGGAATTGTGAGTTAGCTGACAAAAGGTTAAAGTTAATTTGTGATTTATTTATTTATTTATTTAGCTAGCTAGTTAGTTAGTTAGTTAGTTAGTAAAAGTACATAGGATAGAAAGTGATATTAATATGGAGGACCAAATTACTCAGAATTAAATAAATAAATGTTGAAATATATAAATCGTTAAATAGATAATGAAATAATTAAATGCATAAATAAATATATAAATATTTATTTATTAATTTCTTTATTTATGTATTTTATTTATTCATTTATTTATTTATTCAGTCATTCATTTATTTAATCATTCATTTATTATTCATTCATTCATTTCCTCCCTCCATATTTCATTTTCAGGGTTACGGTTGTCAGCACGTCACTCAGTGGGCAGCGTCACCTTTCAAACTCGATTTCTTTCGTCTTTCTAATTTAGGCGCTTTTTTTTTGTTTTTCGCATCACGAGCTATGGCTGAGCATGGTACAGTAAAAGATCTGTTGTTTACTCTTGCAGATGAAGTTGTCAATCAAAACGTTGACTATAACATAATTTTAATACAAGTAGAAAATATCCGGGAGATGTTGGCTGCACGCGTAAACAGAGCGTAAGCAGCGTGTATTTTTTTGAGATGGTCCTCACTGCAGAACACAAGATCCAGGGGGCGTGACTGGATCCAGATCCAAAACCCACCCATCTCCACCCCTAAACCTACCCATCTCCACCCTCTGATCCCTAAATCCACCCATCTCCACCCTTAAACCTACCCATCTCCACCCCCTGATCCCTAAACCCTCCCATCTCCACCCCCTGATCCCTAAGCCCTCCCATCCCCATCCCTAAACCCCCCCATCTCCACCCCCTGATCCCTAAACCCAACCATCTCCACCCCCTAGATGTGGATCAAACCACACCCCCTGGATCTTGTGTTCTGCAGTGAGGGGCTACTGATTTCTTTCAGCGCCCATAGAGTACTTACACCGCATTTTTCTATACTTTCTATACTTGTATTAAAATTATGTCATAGTCAACGTTTTGATTGACAACTTCATCTGCAAGAGTAAACAACAGATCTTTTACTGTACCATGCTCAGCCATAGCTCGTGATGCGAAAAACAAAAAAAAAGCGCCTAAATTAGAAAGACGAAAGAAATCGAGTTTGAAAGGTGACGCTGCCCACTGAGTGACGTGCTGACAACCGTAACCCTGAAAATGAAATATGGAGGGAGGAACCTAAATTAGAAAGACCAAAGAAATCGAGTTTGAAAGGTGACGCCGACAACTCTTGAGTGACGTGCCGACAACCGTAACCCTGAAAATGAAATGTGGAGGGAGGAAATGAATGAATAAATACATAAATATTTGTTTATTTATGCATTTATTTCTGTATTTAATTATTTCATGATGTATTTAACGATTTTTAATGAATTAAAAACAATTATTTTTAGTAATTTGGCCCTCCATATATTAGGGACATGGGGGAAAATTATGTAATGATTAATAGATAATACACAAATTAATGTACTAGTCCCAAAAAAGCATATTTAGTTTAAAATATTTTGATGAAAATTTAAATGTTAAAATACATTTTACACAAATATAGTTTAAGAATGACAAAGATTAAAATTAAAGCTGAAATGAAAATGAGTTTAAGCCAAATAGTAGGGGTGTAAAGGTACTTATTCGTACCATATGGTTCACGGGGCAAATTCCAAATGGAAGTGATCATCCCTATGCCTTTGAAGGGCAGAGCCCTTGGAGTGGGGACTTTGGAGTGAGCAGGACACGTGTGTGCCATTATGTAGTCGTTTGGAATGCACTTGGCAAAGGGAGCAACGTAATTTCCTCATTATCTTCAGCTGG
>NW_015540933.1:145530-166925 GCF_001515605.1 Sinocyclocheilus anshuiensis
CAAGTAATTGTGAAATGTTATATTCTGATAAATATAAAATGATAATAATAATAATAATAATAATAATGACAGGCACATAAGAAAACAAACAAAAAATGTATATATATATATATATATATATATATAACAGTGAAATGTAATATTGTGATCAATGTAAAATAATAATAATAATAATAATAATATTCCATCATATTTAATGTCAACTTTAAAAATTGTGATTGTAATATTTTATTAAAGATCATACTAAATATATATTTATTATGTATATATGTATGATGGCGAGATGAAAATGTGCTGCATTGTAGGAGTGACCCAAAAGACATTTAACAGATCTGAATGAGATAATAAAATTATCTGCAGCCCACGTATTTTGCAACTGCTAATAGTCCTGAAAAAGGCCAAGCTTTCTAACTCTGTCTCTCACTGTTTGTTTAGTTCCTGTGCACTCTGTCTCAGTGGTGCACACAGACGCATTCCCTCATCCTCCAGAACCTCAAACCCCGGCAGAGGGGCAGAAAAGAGACAAAGGAGGAGTATCTGAAGAGCACACGGTAACACGGTCTCCCACTGCACTTGCTGTTTACTGTACCATACTGACCCTGCTGTTTGTGTGGCTACTGCCTTCCTACAGCTCCACGCACCTCCTCCTCTTCTCATCGCTCTTTTATTACTTTCTGCACTCTTCTCTGATCCTCTCATCACTCTTTCACACCAAACAGATACGCACTCACTCGCTCACACAGTCTTTGACAGTTGTGAAGTGCTTGTTCAGAGATCCAGCGTGAGAAGGGAACAGAATGAGCAGCCTGTTAATTGCTCTGCTAAATCACCTCAACCAGAGTGCCAGTCGAAAACCTCATCAAAGAGTTTGTCAGGTTTTTTTTTTTACATGACAAACATAGAATTTGCGTATTTGGTGGATTTAAACCTGAAAGTGCGTAATTTTTAGATGTTAGAATATCCTGTCTTAGACAATTCATTAAACGTTTATGTTATGGATATGTATGTAAATGACATTTATTACACATACATAAACTTACATATATGTATGGGTTAGATATAGGCCAGGTTTACTAAACAGGGCAAATTAACAGTTAACTAAACAGCGCAATTCCAAAACAGCGTCGATGGGCGTGGAAATTTCTGTGGGTGATTTACTGACAACGCACAAATCAAAGAACACAGACGCAGGATCTCATTTACATATCGACCAATGCAATATACCAAGCACAGCGCAAATTAGTGTAGTCGCAAATAAGCAGAGTTGATGCTCATCAAGTGTGGCTGATCTACTTGCAACATAATCGCAAAATAGGTTAAGACATGCTTTTTTGGGGCGTTAAATAATGGTGCAAATACTAGTAATTTGACGAGTGCAAACATTTGTAAATCGCGTTGTGTGATTCATTTTAATACTCTCCTCCCATAAATTTTGCATCTGAAAGGGAAACTCCTACAAATGTATAGTTCAGTCTGTATATTAACGTAACTGATGATATTCGCAGTGTTAAACGACCTGGCACAAGCTGATTGGTTCATGTTGCATACGCAGCCAATGAGCTTGCTACTTTACATTTAAATGGCTGGTTAGCATTCACTTGAGCATTTGCAGCGTGCTTTCAGAGTTCCTCTGAAACCCACCACCTTCCCCAGCTCCACCTGTATAGATCTGCTACGGGTTATTTTAATATGCTATTTGTGCAGCAGCAGTATGTCTTAAATACTCACAGCACTGTATCGCCGTATGCTTTGGCAGTAGCAAGTTCCTGTACTTGCTTGCAGCAGCAGCAATAATCTACAACTACAGCAATAACCAACAGCAGCAGCAATTCAGCAGCAGCAACGTAGCAAATCTATTCCGCCAAGACCAAATACATTAACATTGTCTTCCGAGAGTTGTCATGATTGAAATGCATATTAAATAAGGTCAGGCCCTTTTCAGCACTAATTCTTCACTGTGCGTCTTTAGTAAATCCTGACAGTACTATTTTAACGGCAAAAGACGGTTTGCGCTGGCGCAAGCTGTTAGTAAATCTGGCCCAAATAGTTCCAATTTCTAATAGATTTCATATATTACATTTTCATATATATTATATATTATGAAGCAAAAACGTATGTACTTGCTGTGTATTACATTTGCGTATGGGTCATAACTTTATTAAGACGTCTGGTCACTGTAGTCATAATATAAACTGACATGTTAATAGATGGTGTTAATAGCCTCTTTTTCTTTTGTGTTTAGTGGCTGTCTTGAGGAGGGTCTGGAGGCTTTGTTGAAAGCTACTGGCAGTAATCTGCTCATCCTGAAGGTGTCTCATTGTCCGAATCTATTGACCGATCGCTCTCTGTGGTTGGCGAGCTGTTATTGCAGGGCTCTACAGGCTGTCACATACAGGTTGGTCCACAAGGGAGCACTATTTGGTCTTTTTTGTCCATATATCCTTTTATTACACAGCTTTGTGGTATACTTGACTCTGATTGGTCAGTTGCAGCATTTTACAGGCGGATGTTATTGTATAATGACTCCTAAACTGTATTAATGAGCACTGTCCCCAGGAAACCAATTTACTACATGGCTTTAATGAAAGTAATATCAACTCTAATAAAATGTTCATATCTATTTAATTATTAATTCAGTAAGCAATCATGTAATGAATTGGATGATGTATACTTTAAGGATGAAAACATTTTATTTTTATTTTTACAATGACTAACTAACTGTTAGATATAATTTAGCATTTAAAAAATTAGATGGGCAGAAACATTTTATTTCAATGCTTTTGTGTTCACTCACAAAACTTGCATACATAAGCATTTAAATATAATGACTCCTAAACTGTATTAATAGCCACTGTGCTAGAAAACCATTTTACTAAACTGCTTTGATGAAAATAATATCAACTCTAATGAATTTTTCATGTATATTTAATTATTTATTCAGTAAGCAGTAATAAATTGTATCACGTATCCCTTAAGGATGCAAACATCCTTTTGGCCTTCATACATCCTTATGTTATATATAATAAAATGCATACATACAGTGGTGGCCAAAATTATTAGAACACAAGTTTTTTCACCAGCGAAAAAATGGTTTTAAGTCAGTTATTTCTATCTTTTGCTGTAGTGTGTCAGTAGGAAATATCAGTTTACATTTCCAATCATTCATTTTGGCATTAATTGTAATAATCCAGTGAGATTTCCAGATCTGACAACAGCCAGTGCTCCACACAGAGATCTGATCTGATCATCATCCAGTCTGTCTGGAATGACATGAAGAAACAGAACAACCTGAGACAGACTAAATCCAGAAGAACTGCGGCAACGTCTCCAAGATGCTTCAAGAAACCTCCCTGCAAAGCTCCCTGAAAAACTATGCGCAGGTGCACATAGAGCAAAAGCTGCTTTAAACGCAAAGGCTGGTCACACCAAATGTTGATTTAATTTACTTAATAGAAGTTAAATGATAAAAAATCTATTTATGACATTATTTTTGACAGCATCCTCATTTTACAGCATTTGTGCCTAAAACTTTAACAGTACTGTAGCTTTGCAGGTAGGTTTCTTGAAGCATCTTGGAGACGTTGCCACAGTTCTTCTGGATTTAGTCTGTCTCAGTTTGTTCTGTTTCTTCATGTCATTATTACAATTAATGTCAGAATGAATGTTTGGAAATGTAAACTGATATTTCTTACGGACACACTACAGCAAAAGATAGAAATAACTGACTTAAAGCCATTTTTAGCTGGTGAAAATGCTAGTGTTCTAATCATTTTGACCACAACTGTATATTAGCAAAAAAGCTTTTTTTTAATCATGTCCAAGGATAGTACAGGTCAGAGTAGAAATTAACATATTGATCAGTGTATTTGGTTGCTTAGTTCTCATTGCCGGGCCATAACAAGGTTTGCAAAGGCAGAGAGAGAAAGTTTCTCGGATGTTGATTTTGATGATGTCTTAGGAGTGCGACAGACCCTGTTGGACAAGAAGTTATCTGGGCTTTGGGAGCTGGTTGCAGAGACATCATCTCACTACAGGTGGCACCTTTGCATCCATGGTAGGATTGAAATACACTTACTTGTTTCATAGGCAGTTGTAGATTTTTGTTTATACATGGCTTGATAGCTTAAATATTGTATAAATTTAAATGCATCATCATATTTCTTTTTTGAGCATTTGTCTTTGATATTGGAAAAAAATATATATATATATTTTAAAGTTTAATGTAAATAATTGAAAATGTAAATTGTCTTTCTGCAGTCAGCAGCCAGCACGCTTCAGTAACAGGTGCCTGCAGACCATTGGCAGATGCTGGCCACACCTGCGAGCACTGGGTGTGGGCGGAGCTGGCTGTGGCATACAGGGATTGGCTTCTTTGGGTGAGTGAAAGTAAACTAGTGTTTGCGGTAACACTTTAGTATAGGGACCAATTCTCACTATTAACTAGTTGCTTGTTAGCATGCCTATTATTAACATCTTGGCTGTTTATTAGTACTTATAAAGCACATATTCTGCACGAACATACATGCCTAATCCTATCCAATACCTAAACTTAACAACTACCTTACTAACTATTAATAAGCAGCAAATTCGGAGTTTGCTGAGGCAAAAGTTGCAGTTAATGGCTAACATTAACCTTAAAATAGAAATAGACTTTTATATTATTTTAAATGTCTATTTTAAATAAATGCTGTTCTTTTGAACATTCTATTTTTATTCTATTTATTCAAATCCTGAAAACATTTATCATCCTTTCCATATTTTACTATTAAGCATCAATTAAGAATTAAGTTTTCAGCAATGATAATCAGAAATGTTTCTTGAGCAGCAAATCAGCATATTAGAGTGATTACGAAAGGATCATGTGACACTGAAGACTGGAGTAATGATGCTGAAAATTCAGCCTCGCCATGAATTACGTAAAGAAATTACATTCTTAAATATATTTTAAATAGGAAACTTTTTTTTTTATATTGTATTGATATTTTATTAATTTATCTGTTTTTACTTTATTTTTCTCTCAAAAGCAGTACCTATGCTTTGGTTATTGATACCTCTTCTGCTCTGATTTATGACCAGCATCCCTTGAAAATAATTATTTATCTAAATATAACACTACCCCATACAGTTGTTCTCAGATCAGCATTGCAAGGGAACATCACTCAAACCTATTACCAATGTAGCATAGAGTCTAACTTGTTATTCACATTAAAAACTGGGACAAAGAGACATCGGAAATGACACTTTTAACATGCTGCTGTGAGTAACCCGGAGCCACATGTTTATGGTATACAGTTTTACTATAAATAGATTATAAATAGCAGATGAGCCATTTTCGACTCTGCTTGTTATTTATCCTACTTTACTGTAGCATCCTCATTTAGATTTAATGGTTTTAGCCTTTCTGAATCACAAGACTGCAGTTAGCTATGTTCAAATCATCTGAGCCGTACATAGACCACTTAAGAAAACTTGATCAGAAATTTAAACTGATTTTTTCAATTACTGTCCTCAGTGTCTCGCTTTTCAGAAGGACTGCATCTGTTCTGTTTATTAAAGGGGTCATATGATGCGATTTCAAGTTTTCCTTTCTCTTTGGAGTGTTACAAGCTCTTGGTGCATAAAGAAGATCGCCTCAGGTTACGTATGTAACCCTAGTTCCTCGAGGGAACGAGACGCTGCGTCGAAAACGCTAGGGGGAACGCCCTTCAGCGTGACGGGCTCTGAACCTCGTGTGTAATCAGACCAATAGATGGGCGAGACGTCACGGCGGGTGACGTAATGACCAGGAGGCTATAAAAGCACGTGCGGTGAGACCAGCGTCAGCTCCTAGGAATGAAGCAAGCGCTGGCAGGGACACCGGAAGTATGGCACCGAGACGCAGCGTCTCGTTCCCTCGAGGAACTAGGGTTACATACGTAACCTGAGGCGTTCCTCTTCAGGAACTCGAGCTGCGTCGAAAACGCTAGGGGAACGAGAATGCCCACGCCGCCAGACTTCTAAGTCTCTGCTGAGTGTGGAAGATTGCACAGCTAGGGCGAGAGGACAGAAGAGCCAGGAGTGGCTCGCAAGTCTAGACCATAAAACCTAACAAAGGTAAGGGGCGTGGACCAACCCGCCGCGTTGCAGATGTCCTGCATCGGGACACCCGCTAAAAAAGCCTTAGAGGCTGCCACACTACGAGTTGAGTGAACCTTGACCCCTAACGGCGAAGGGAGATCAGAGGACTCATAACAGCTGGAGATGGCATCCACTATCCACCGACTGAGGGTCTGTTTAGTTGCCGGCAGACCTCTCTTAGGGGGACCGTAACAAACAAGCAACTGGTCCGCCCTCCTCCACAGGGCAGTTCTGTGGACGTATGCATCCAGTGCACGCACCGGACACATGCAGTTTAGCCTCTGCTGGTCTGGATCCTCAAAGGGAGGAGGACTGAAGGCCTGGAGTACGACAGGCCGCGGTGCAGAGGAGGGGACCTTAGGGACATATCCCGCTCGTGGGAACAGAAACGCTTTGGCCAGACCAGGCGCAAAGTCTAGATAAGACGGGGCCACTGAAAGGGCCTGCAGATCCCCAACTCTCTTGAGGGAAGATATCGCCAGAAGAAAGGTAGTTTTTATAGTCAGGAGGCGATCAGATATCTCCTCAATAGGCTCGAAGGGAGGCCTACAGAGAGCCTGTAGCACCACAGCCAGGTCCCACGTGGGGACACGAGATCGTACCGGAGGCCTCAGCCTCAGCGCACCGCGGAGGAAACGTGTAACTAGGGGTTGTCTACCCACTGACTGGCCACCAAGAGGGGCGTGGTAGGCCGCAATAGCCGCCACGTAGACCTTCAGGGTGGAGTGGGTCAACCCTGCGGAGAAACGGGCCTGCAAGAACTCCAGCACTGTACCAACCGGGCAGTTAACTGGGTCCGCGTGCGTGTGTGTGTGTGAGAGAGAGAGAGACAGCGTCACATCACAGTAGCGTCAGCTGTCTTAACCGCGGCTTGTGTACTGCATCATCACTGTGTCTGTCCCGCGACTCTGTTGCCCTTTCGGGCTTGAACTGATGGTAAAACTAACGACATTATTAACTGTCTTGATATTTACTTTGAAAGCTGAAGCTGCGATTATGGTAAGGGGCGTTACATTTCCGACGTGTGCTTGTGGTGTTCGGCCAATCACAATGCACTGGGTCAGCTGGCCAATCAGAACAGACTGCGTTTGTCAAAGGAGGGGGCTTTGTTGAAAACGACCCGTTTGAGAGAGGCGGGGCATAGAGGACCTACAATAATGTACCCGTATTTGAAAAATAATGTGTTTTTTGAACATTAAAGCATGTCAACATATTCTGTTACACCAAATACACAAAATAATGATCTTTAAAATAGCATCATATGACCCCTTTAACGGAGTTGTTAATATAGTGCACATTCAGTATGAACTACGTTAACAAAGTTTATAGTGTTTTTGTTGTTTTGGAGCTTTTTGGAGCGAAGTGTTTTTTTTTTTTTCATGACTAATGCAGTTATACCAGTGTGCCAATAGACTGTTTGTGTGTATGTATCTCCAGCGAGGAACTGCATGAGGCTCCAGGTTCTAGAGTTGGACCACGTCAGTGAGATCAATCAGGAAGTGGCTGCTGAGATGTGCCGAGAGGGACTAAAGGGTCTGGAGATGCTGGTGCTCACCTCCACTCCTGTTACTCCTAAAGCTCTGCTTCACTTCAACAGTGAGTCCACACTCACTGATTCAGATCCTGATTCGTTATTATTGTTTCTAATCTAAACCAAGTATCAACCAGTGGAAGCCTGATTTCAAAGGCAGAGATGTTGAATCATGCTTTATTAAAATATACAACTTAATTTGATATTTTAATGAAATATTAAATTCTCAATAATACATTATTTATTTTCTAATAATTAAATAATTTAATTCTTAATAAATTATTGCATTTTTAATAATTAGCATTTATTGAATTGCAAGAAACTAAGGAATATTCTCCTGTGTTTGCAGTTCATTTTAAATGATAGTGTCCAAAAGTGTGTGATCATAAATTCGGATTAAACATTGGGTTTGGTGATATCTTTAGATTTGGAGCTATGCATGACATGAAATACGCCCACACTTCCTGTGAAATGACTCCCTGCCCTCACTCTCTTACTCACAGGTGTGTGCCGTAACCTGAAGTCTATTGTAGTCCAGATCGGTATAGAAGATTACTTTGAAGACCCTAACAGTCCCGAGGCCAGAAAACTCTTTGATGAAATGGTGAACAAGCTGCAGGTATGGAATCATTTCCATAGATAGGTTTTTGAGACATCTGAGGCCATCAAAAAATTTGACCCATCCATATCCGTTTATCCACTGCCAGACTAAAATTACCAGCAAAAGCTGTTCGGTAGTAATTTAGTCTCAGGCCATGGGGTTTCCTGTGTCTGAGACAGCGCTAAAGATGAGTAACTGAAAGCAGAAGAACCTCTCACAGCTGCCGTGTTGAGGAGCCATGAGTCAAATGCAAGTGATTCATCTCATCCATTTGCTTCATTTGAGGACGCAGGAAGCTGCCTCTTCTCTGTTCTGACTCTAGATATGCTGGGAGAGGAAGTGGAAGTGGGGTTACCCACCCACGTGAAAACTCAAGCTAAAGTTACTTGCAGAATGTCTTACACAAGCTGTGCTGAAATGGGCCGCTGTAGATGACAGAGTGCATTGCTCATCATATATCATTTCCATAAGAGGCTCAAAAAAATATTTTGTACAGTACTTGTTCAGAAACTGCCCACGGTCTATTTCCACCATCAGTGTGGAAGCAAATTTATAGTGTCCTCAAATGTCCAGCTCTGTATCATCTCAGTGATTTGGCTCCTCTGTGTGGCTCTGCTGATGGAAGCTTGTTTCATTTTGTAAAAAGCAAAATATGATTTTAACGCATCACAGGATCAGTTGAACCCATCAAAATACATTATGATTACCAGGAGTTATTTTAAAATCTCAGATTATGTCAATTTAATGCTGCACTGCCAGGCAATTTTCCATTTTGTATTCAGAGACACTTATACAAATAAATAACAAAACAAGGAATTTATCATAAAGGTCAATTAAAATAGTCAATTAAAACAGAATTTGCCAGGAGTTTTTGTTCCTTTAAATTCCAGTTTCTGAATTGGATTTGAATTGTTGAAGCAATAGAATGCACAATTGTAATTTGAATTTTAAGATATACTATGGAATATTGATCTCTGTGGTTGAAACATAGAATTCAGTGTTATTGTAGTATTATTTTTATATATATATAAATAATACTATAATTTATCATTTAAAATTAAGTATTTATAAATTAAGTATTATAAATATAAATATATAATTTATATTTATAATACTATAATGTATAATTTATTATATTATAAATTATAATATAATTTATATATTTATTTACATTTTAGTAATTTTGCTACTGTATATGCTTTTGTCATTTTTATATATTTTTTAATATTTTATTTTTTTAATTACATTTATATTTAGCTTCATTTATGGTTTAGTTTTAGTCATTTTAGTACTTAAACATAGAAAAAAGTGAAAATTAGAAATGTTGCCTTGCTAATTAACCAGAATAAATAGGCTTAAGTTTAGCATTTAATGTTTATATTTTATTTCAGCAATATTTCACTTACCAAAAACAATTTTGAAGTTTTCGTTCACAATAACAACAGGTATGTTGTTCTTTGTCAGTTGTGCTTCAGCAGAGCAGAGATTGATGTAATCCTGAAATGTCCCACCAAATCAGACCTGACCTCACTGTTGTATTTGCTCAAAAAAAAAACTATACATACAATATACACCTGTTCCTTTATATCCTTTCTGTCTTCTCCTCTCAGGCACTCAAAAAAAGACCTGGTTTCTCCAAAATCCTCCATGTGAAGGCTGATGGCTTGTGCTAACTCTGCTGTGTTGAGGCCAGAGCCACATAAAGGTTCACCGAATATTTCAACCTGATCGAGTCATTCTCTCCTCGAAGAAACAAGGAAGAATCAAACACTTCCGCTTCAGTTTGAACTCTAAACACCAGTCTACCACAACAAGACGGGAGCATCTGTTAGCTTTGATATGACGCAACCAAATAGAGGAGTCTGTAAAGACAATACGAACAAACTCTACGAGAAGGCATAATTACTTGCCATGGCTGCCTTTCCAACAGTCACCCAGTTACAGACTAAGGATTTTTCTCCTGCTTGCCAAACGCACTAAACTTTTAATAAGATCTCAGAGAGCATGACGTCTCTCTTCAGAGCACAGAGCTGCAGGAGGGAGCAGTCTCATATTCGAGATTGACCTGAATCATAAAATCAACGTGAAATCCAAACAGCACAAATTTAAAATGCACATGGCTAAGTTAGTAATGTGGGAGTGTGTGTTTGTGTGATCAGCTCGATTGCTTCCCCCGATGTTCAGCGAAGAGACGCATTTGTTCATTAGTCGTCACTTAAGAGCGTCTGGACAGCCGTATTACTAGGACAAATATCAACATAACCTAATCACCAGCTTCAGACATGGCTTACAGAGACTATATTTAGGGGAAGCCATGTCGCCACAGAAATTACTATTACCTGCAGTTATCTTGTGTCTTTAAGCGCAAGTTGAAACTGAATGAAGAAGCCAAGCTGTTTGTGTTCGTGTCAGACCCTCCAGTACTTTAGCCGTATTCCCATGACCAGGGTCACTCTGGCAAGGGTTTGTTTCTCATCATTGGATGTGTTGTTCCAGACAGATTTGCAATGCCTTCTCCATAAGGTGCCATCCATAGCTCCGACGTTTTGTTTTTAAGGTTGAATTTTGGTCATATCCAATGTGCCATTAGTCTAAAAGGTGTTCAGTCATACCCTACAAGGTGTGCACTTACCTAAAGGAATTTAAGGGTGAATAGTGAGGGATGGAGACAAGCTCATGGTGCTGTTAGTCCAATGTAACCCTACTGTTTCACCTCAGATGTCAACGTCTCCATCACTCACTGTTCTGTGGAACTCGGGCTGGTGCAACTGAATGGGTGAGGTTTCAGATGCTACTTTCCATGTTCTAAAGGTAGAATTCTCTGCTGAATGGAGAATTCTGATTCTGAGTTCTGAATGTACACACTGCACAATTGAATAGAAGGGATAAAAACAAATATATACAGTTGTTACATTAGGTTCTTTACAGTATCTACAAGAACTTCGCTTATAAAATGTGTAGGTTAGGGTTTGGCTTTGTTTTTTGATGGAAATATGAAATAAATGAACTAGCCATATTAGGCCATGCCAGACTACAAAATGAAAAGAAAAAAAAAAACAAAAAGATTAAATATTTATAGCCTCGTTTTGTCAAGGCCAGCATTGTGAGTTAACTTTTTCTTTTGTTTTTAAATGAAAAAAGGTTATGGTATATTTTGGTGCATTTTTAAGTAGATGGTATGAAATGTGAGGTTTTGCTTTCTGTTGGAGTATTACTCTAGAAATGAGTGATGAAGCACTTAAATGTGTTTTAGCTGGAAGTCAGTCATACAAAGAAACTAGAATATGCCATTCTCGTCAAGTTTCTTTTTAAAAAAACATGCTGATGCAATAATACCGATGCAAGTACTGGTCTCGACCTCTCTCAGTGCTGTACCATTACCCATCAGGCATTGCTGCTGCCCTTGGCCAGTCTCTGAGCTGAAATCACACAGTCCAAATTCTGTACTCTATGTTGCAACGTTCTACTTCCTGTCTTAAAACACATTATGGGGCTTGAATTAGCATGAGAGGAGTATTCACACGAACTGCCTGAGTTTACTTTATGATGGCTGTTTAAAATGAGACAATGTGGACCAGAATGGAAACGGCAAAACCATCTTCAAGAAAGAAATTGCAGAAGCGGGATAGGTTCCTCTGAAACCCACCACCTTCACCCACAACCCCACACAATGACTTTTTGAGTGCGCTGGCACTCTTGTCTTCTGAAGACTTTAAACAAACACAAACTGTATGTATATGTTGTTTCTATAGGAAGGAATTACAAACAGTGTAAATATTTGTAAAGCAACCTAAAGAAAGAGATAACCTGAAGTGTTTAACGGATATCCGGCCACATGTGGTTTCCCGTGTGGTGGCCGTACTGACCAGATGACTTTCAGAGTTCAAAGCTATTTGCAGTATGCTGTGTATGATAGATGCTTTATATTGAATGTGTATCAGAGTCCTATAGAGATGGAAATAATTTAAAGACAGATTACAGTTTATTTCAACTATTTATTTCTATAAAAAGAGATGTCTATGATGATGGCATGTTTGTGCTAAAGCATTATATATTTATCATGTTGCCTTTTCAACTGTTCTGCTGTAGATGTTATTAGATTATTAGATCTGAGTGCTCTGGATTACTGCTTGCTGCCTTTCATTTTTAGATTGAGCAACCGTTGCACCATTATTATGATAAAAAAACTGCTAATGTTTAGTATTAAGCCGTTGATGTTCTATTTTGTTTAATGTCGAGCCTTTTTAAAGAATCTGACATATGTAATGCACTTTTTTATGGTTGGTTTCGTATAATTCATGTGCAATTCCTCTTTTCCTAAGCTTTGCACCGGAAAATGTCTCAGGTTACGTATGTAACCATGGTTCCCTGAGTAGGGAACGAGACACTGCGTCCACTAGGGGTCGCTATGGGGAATGCCTCGTCGTGACCCGTGTCTGAAGCATACATTGAAAAAACACCAACAACACGTTGGCTGGCAACAGCCATGACGTCGCCCGCTTCACGGCAAGTAAAGCCTTCCCGTGGCACGATCCATAACTTTCAAAGCTCATCATACGCAGGGCAAGGAGGATTGGGAAGGCTCAGCCTCAGCTTCTTTGCCCCCCTCAGACATTTCCTGCTTTTGCTGGGCCGAACCCAGCAGAGCACTGGCCCCAAACGAGAGCGGAGCTTTTTCCCTTGGAAAAAACGCTCGCAGTGCACGCCGATTGCTCCCTCGGAGACATCGCGTGCGTGCTCTTCGCCCAAACAAATAACGCATAGATCGTGTGTGTCATCAGATGTTAAACAACGACAACACGGATGCACACAACCTCTAAATGCTTTGCTAGTGCTCGCCATAACGATATGAATAGAGATCGCTCTTACCACAGAAATGCACGCTTCAAACAAAACAGTCAATGAAGACGAAGAAGAGGATGATGTGTTCTCCCGGCACCTATTTATACTATAGTCGCACCGGTAGTGACGTCATGGCTGTCGCCGGCCAACGTGTTGTTGGTGTTTTTTCAATCTATACTTCCGACACGGGTCACGACGAGGCGTTCTCCATAGCGACCCCTAGAGGATGCAGTTCGAAGTTCCTATGAAAGGGAACTTTCAGCTTTCCATTCCTCAAGTGATCAGTCCGTTTAATAGTTTTAGTGATTTTTTTTTTTTATGAAGCCTTCGCAGTCGTCTTATTTGATGCATAGCATTAACATAAATATATAAATATAATTGCTTGGTAATGTAAAAAACATTTGATCATGTTTTTATTTATTTTGTTGTTTTTTTCTTGCTTTAAAGTAAGTGGTGAAAGTGACGATGTGCCGGGTAATAGTGTGTAGACTGAGCACTTTGAATATTACATTTTATTTGACTAAAAATAGACTAAAAGAGTATGTGACCAACCCAAACCTGGAACTGAATTCATCTGAACAGATTATAATAAACTGACAAATATTGAAATTGATTGTAACTTGGGAAGGAAGAAAAAGGGAACAATCACAGAATGCCACTTTAGCAGAAAACCTGAAGCACTCAGAAAGATAAATAGCCGGCCAACGTGTTGTTGGTGTTTTTTCAATCTATACTTCAGACACTGGTCACGACGAGGCGTTCTCCATAGCGACCCCTAGAGGATGCAGTTCGAAGTTCCTATGAAAGGGAACTATCAGCTTTCCATTCCTCACGTGATCAGTCCGTTTAATAGTTTTAGTGATTTTTTTTTTTTATGAAGCCTTCGCAGTCGTCTTATTTGATGCATAGCATTAACATAAATATATAAATATAATTGCTTGGTAATGTAAAAAACATTTGATCATGTTTTTATTTATTTTGTTGTTTTTTTCTTGCTTTAAAGTAAGTGGTGAAAGTGACGATGTGCCGGGTAATAGTGTGTAGACTGAGCACTTTGAATATTACATTTTATTTGACTAAAAATAGACTAAAAGAGTATGTGACCAACCCAAACCTGGAACTGAATTCATCTGAACAGATTATAATAAACTGACAAATATTGAAATTGATTGTAACTTGGGAAGGAAGAAAAAGGGAACAATCACAGAATGCCACTTTAGCAGAAAACCTGAAGCACTCAGAAAGATAAATATAACTTTTACGTAAGCATAACTATTGTTTTTGTACCACTAACCAGAACTTCTTGAAACAATCAGTTATAGTGGTGTTAGCTATTGTTAGGTGCCAGATGTTGTGACAATTCATGTGTAGCTGTAATTGTAACCATCAAAGCAATTACCTATTGTTAAAAGTATGTCGAAAAGACGAATCTACAAATGATGATGATTTATTAATAGTGGAGTATTATCAGCTTTTTGTTTCGTTACGTTTTGTAGCCTCGACATGGTGTAAGATAGAAACATCATTCACAATCTTAACAGCCATATACAAACTCCACAGCCCTGGATGATGATTATATAACAATGTGTACATCTAAATGCCTTTCATTTATCTATTTTATTTTATTTATTTCTGCTACTCTATCCACGAATATGGCATTCAGTCCTTGATTTTGTGATATATATTGCTTTTCCAATGTTCAGCTTTGTGCCGTGATGTTATTTAGCCATGATATCTCATGGCTCTCATTTGAATGATTGTATTTTATGCCCACCTGTCTGAACTGCTTTCATGCATTACCTCAAACATCTTCTGGCAACATAAGTTGAATTGTGTTGCTTTTTTTATACCAACAGATTGCATTGACGTTATTTAATGAATGCCCTGCACATTCTCTGCCGTTGCACAAAAAGGCAATTCATCACCCGTAGTTAGTTAATATTTATTGGAAAATGTTCATGATTAAACTCTTTTCTTGCTTGTGGGAACAAATGCAGACATTTTAATTCCTTCTTTTTTCATTCGTTGTATTGTTGTGGCCTGCTTATGAACATTCCTTATTGTCTGTTTGACCGGTTATCCCAGTTTGCGAAAAGTTGAGTATAAATGTGTGATGGAATCGTTTACATTCCAAAATCTCATGCCATTTTGTTCCAGGCATATTCTATGAGTTATAATAAAAATCTGATACATATACTCATATTGTGTGAAGAGATCTTTGTATTACATGCACCCCTTTAGATTACATATGGGAATGACAAAAAAAAAAAGAAAGAAAAAAGCTTGAAGCATGAATTATTTATTTATTTTTGCACCAATTTGTTACAAGTTTCAAACACTTTGTAAATTAAGTCACTCGAAAAACAACTTAATACTATTAACCAATATGGAAGCAATATTAACTGAGCAGTAAGTAATAGCAAATTTAGGACAACGGTAGTTCCTTATTAGGCATTCAATAATAAATAAAAATATCCTCATTGAGAACTACTTGCTAACTATGACCAATTAATAAAGAAAAACCAATTATTAGTGAGGAGTTGACATCAATTTCACAAGTAATTTAATACGTTTTAGACATGTTACTGTTGTGATTAGTAATTAATTGGTTGTTCTTTGTTAATTGGTCATAGTTAGCAAGTAGTTCTCAGTGAGGGGTTGTTTTTATTTAGTAATTATTGAATACCTAATAAGGAAGTACCTTTGTCATAAATTTGCTACTACTTACTGCTTAGTTAATCTTACTTCTCTATTAGTTAGTATTATTAAGTTCAGTGTTAATGTAGTAGGCTACCTATTACTTCCTGCATAGTTTTTTGTTAGCAATGTGCCATTATTCTAAAATGTTACCAAAAACGGTAAAACGGGTTTGTAAGCAGTTGCCTCTGAAGAGAAGTATAAATGTAGGCTAAATAAAATGGAATGGGAGGTGAAGTGCGTCATCAGCAATCATTAGGGTGCTTTAATTATATTTGGACCAAATCATTGTCAACAAATGTTTCTTATTAAAAACACATTTTGCCGTGCACTAAGTGTTTTTGCCGATTTTTATTTTTCATTAAGGCCTACAGTTGATTTCATGAACACTAAAAACAGCATGTCCGCCAGAGGTCAGTAATGCACAGTGTAAGCAAGCGAAAAATAATGTGGCTTGTGCGTTTCAGTGCGTCTTTTTGAGTTGCTTAAAGGTCCCATGACATGCTGCTTTTTGGATGTTTTTATATAGGCCTAAGTGGTCCCTAGTACTGTATCTGAAGTCTCTTTCCCGAAATTCAGCCTTGGTGCAGAATTTCAGCCACTACGAGCCAGTCCCACAATGAGCTTTCCTTAGGACGTGCCATTTCTGTGTCTGTAGCTTTAAATGCTAATGAGGAGGAGAGAGGAGGGGCAACTGCCATGCTTCGCTCGTTTGCAAGCCATGATGTCTCTCGAGGAAAACAAAATATTGCGCTCGCCTCGCACGGTAGTAGCTCATTTTCTCATGGGCGGGCCAAATTCTCTGGGCGGGCAAAGCAGAGAAAGGGGAGGTAACCTTTCCCCGTATGACGACATAAAGGGAAGATTCCAGACTGGGCCATCTGAGCTTTCATTTTCTCAAAGGCAAAGCAGGATACCCAGGGCTCGGTTTACACCTATCGCCATTTCTAGCCACTGGGGGACCATAGGCAGGCTAGGGGAACTCATATTAATGTTAAAAAACCTCATAAAGTGAAATTTTCATGCCATGGGACCTTTAAGTAAATGATTCCAGGTTTTTTGTTACACATACACCAGGTATATAGGCTACTAACTGTTTATGTGTAAACATTGTTTCATCACTCACATCAGGCGTAGGAAGTTTTTGTGTGTGATACAAATACAAGTTTTCAGGAGCAATTTTATCTTAGAAAAGAAACGGATAGCTATATTTACTTGTGTACAATACAGACAAGCTCTTTCTCTCCTGTCACCGTATCACCAGAGAATTGTGTTGTGTTTGATAAGCACGTGGTAGCAGGCGAAACACGTCGAGAGTTAGTTAACGTTAATGGGTCAGTAGGCTCGAGGACAGAGTAAATATGTAAAGAGTAAGGGTTACTGGCATTTCGGATAAAGAGTGAACTCGATTTAGTAACTATTTGCTTACATTTTAATTTTAAAATGTGAGGGGTGCACAATGCAAAGGGTGTTGTTGGGTAAGGAGTAGGCCTGTTTCGGGGTTGGGAATACGAGTAATCTAGCGAAAATCTAATTTTAATCCTTTTCTTACGACCCTATTAAACGTACAAGAGAATGAGCAGGTATAGGCTACTGTACATAAAGCCTACGACTGCAGAAAATTACCAGATGTTTGCAGAATGTATATCCTTGACCTTATTACATTTGTGCATCGCAGAGCAAACGAAACAGACGACGTGAGAAGTTGCTGAGAATTGTTCAAACACTGAAGATGGAAGATGCACACATTATTAGTGACAGATCTGAGACCTTATGTGTGGTGAAATTCATCATTACGAAAGGATAGTCTTCCGAGAGTGTAGCGCTGAAATAAATTGCTACCAAAATACACCACTCAAGTAGGTTAATTCTTGAGAGAAATGAGTCACAATTCAAATGAGTCATAATTTTAATTAAAAGTCAAAAATTTAAATCAGTCCCAAATTAATGTATGCAAATTGTCCAAAGGGGAAATGATGTGATGCCTACTTGAGCCCATAAAGCTTCCTGTGATTAAAATAAGTGCAAGAAATGTGATAAACATGCTCCCTGATAGCACACGTACATCACGGAGACGTCTATTTGACGTCTGCATTTACATCAGCAAGACTTTTTTTTAGTGTGTTTGCTCATCTGCAATATCTTTATAGGACGTTTCCTATTAGATGTCAAATAGATGTCTTTAAGATGTGTATGATTTAGAATGTATGTAAAACTGACATCTTACAGACGTCTGTCAGATGTTTGTACACAGCAGATGCTCTCCAGATCAAGTGATCTTTTACAGACATCTCGCAGACGTACGTGTGCTATCTGGGCTAAACAAAATTTTTTTTCCGCATCAAAATGAATTTTTCTATGGCAAGTAAAATTATTCGGTTTATTAATGTATAGCCTAAATGTTTCTAAATATATCATGCATTTTTGTCACTAATAAATAAATCACTAATCAATAAATGTGTGCACATTTTTTGGATCCAAATGCAGGAACTGGTATTAGTTTCAATATTATTTGATTTAATTTCTTGCTTAGAGAGCTTAAAG
Organism: Sinocyclocheilus anshuiensis; assembly: GCF_001515605.1. NCBI lineage: Eukaryota > Metazoa > Chordata > Actinopteri > Cypriniformes > Cyprinidae > Sinocyclocheilus > Sinocyclocheilus anshuiensis. Next base: position 163,863 of record NW_015540933.1, read on the forward strand.
GTGGGGTAAGCGATTTTTCAAAAACGCTTTAGAAAACTGATTCGGGCCGAATAGCAAAACAAACTTGTAGCCAATCAGCAGTAAGGGGCGTGTCTACTCATGATGTGGAGGAGAGAGAGTTCAGTGCACAGGACAGATATTAGTGAGCCGAGCGATGGAAAGATAGAGATGGCAGATAAAAAACGAAAGAGGAAAACGTCTGCGGAACAAAAGAAGGCTTAAGGCAAGAAGTAGGACTGGACGCGACAAAGAAACAGTTGAAAATCATTTGAAATTTGTGTCAATACGTCATGAATAGAATGCAGCAGCAGTTTTCTGTTGGGGATTTGTCGTGTCGTGCCGTGCCGCGCCGCGCCGCATCCATAGACCATAGATATGTATATATATCTATGGTGTAGACAGCATCACTGATTATAATGAGTTCCATAGCATTTTGTCGCGCCGCGCCACTCGCGTCCGGTGAAGACACAGTGTAACATTGGTTTTGCTTTGTTTCACAGAACTAATCGTTGGCTGGGTTGCGTACGTGTGTGGGGCGGAGCTATCAAAATAGGGCGAGACCCTTTTGGGGTAGGGGCGTGTTTGTTTCGGTGATTTCAAATGTCAACATTGGCTACCAGAAATCACTTACCCCACCTTTAAGTAAAACTATCTACTATCCTCCTACGTATTTATTGTAATGCTGCTCTTGAAGGTTTCTTTTTTCAGTTTTAAGAATGACAACAAATATTCTTTATTTCAAAAACTTGGCAACTTTATTTACAATTCAAGTCAGTCACATGCAACATATTTTAATGAATATAACAAAATTAGCAAAAGAAAAAAAAAGCATTTTTGCATTTTTTTATTTTCTTCAAAATGTTGATTAAATATACAAAAATATAGTTTACAAATACTGTACAGAAAATATTCTGCTGCAGAATTCTTACTTTTACAAACATGTTTGTGAAATTCACAAACATTAACAGTGTTAAAACAAGACTGGTAAGAAGGGGAGGGCTCATGTTTACATCTGTGAGGTCACAATAGTGAGGGGTGGATTAGGTTATCTCAGAATGAGGCAAAAGAGTGGTGTGAGGAGTTTAAAGAACATGTCCAATTGGCATGGTGGTTCATAATGACTTATGAATGGGATAGTTGATACATTGGCAGTTCAGTTTTGATAGAAATTATCAAAAATGTTTGAATTACGTCATGTGCCTTAGTGACTCTTGACCACATTCTATGAAACGACTACTTTACAACAGAATAATACTGCCAATATCTTCCCAACAGCCTTTTTTCCCAACAATAAAATCTTTCTAGTCTAAAAACCCTGTTAGGAACAAACCGAAGTTGCAAAGTTGCAACTGAAATCGTAATTTTGCCTTTTCAAAATACAGCTGGTCAACCAGATATGGCACTCGCAGTAATGATCAGTAGAAAACATTAGTTTGAATATATTGAGCAAAAATTTAACCTATCCCTCCAGTATAAACACGCTAATTTGACCTCCAGTTTTCTAGATATGTTTTGAAACTGATTGTGGATTTTGAAATAGCTTTTAACAATCTCCACAAAGCCTTAATCTGCATTAGCACTAACGTAGAGCTGTTAGTACTACTGAAATGTTACGGGTTTTAAACATAAGCACACAATAAATAAATTTTTTTTTGCCCCATTTCAGTTCTGCCTCAATGGAGAGGCACCAAAACGGAAGAATATGAAAAAGTGCAGTAATGTAATTCTTGAGTTTAGACACAATCAACTACTTTCACATTATATTGACACAGTTGAACCACAGCTCTCTATATGCATCCATTCGTGATCAGAGTGACACTTTAAGACCTGCTGTGTTACAAACACCACAGAGATGAAGGAGAGATCCTAATTTAGGACTCAACCATATTTGTCCATGATAAGGGATTACAAGTCTAAAGGAAACCCTCAGTATTTTACATTTTGTTAAGACAGTACAGAGCAAACCAAACAACAACAACAACAACAACAACAAAAAAGCCAAAAGAAATGTCTTTTCATTTCCTCATACATGAAATTTTTTTAATAAATTACAATTAAATAAGCTCAACTTAATTCACAATCTGAATCTAGCCTTTCAAAGACACGAAGATACATTGCAGAACGTGGTGGGCAGTTTGCTTGGCAATGAATGGGTAGTAAACCATTCAATCAGCACTTTAAACCAAACCAGTGCTGATTTAGTTTATAGGTTTCAATAAAACTACTTGCTTCAGACAATTCTACTTGGCATCAAAATAAAGTTGTCACATCTGGCATCGTTTGTGGTGTTGTGGTCAGTCCGTATATATGTAATATCATACATATTTCCCTTCTAGAGTGGCTTAACATGGAGGGCTCAGAGACCCAGCAGGACCCTATGGCAGGCTGGTGGAATGACCCTGCAAAATAGCTGTATAATAAAGAGCCAGAGCTTCTATTATATTACATAGAATAAAGAACGGCCTTTCCTGCTGACTGAATCCACCTGTTGGTCATTGATCTTAATGGCTGAGGATTCTGTGTTGTGCTGGATTAATTGAAAGAGGCTGGAATGATAAAGACTAGATTGTGTATCCGAATTCAGGTCAAATCTTAGTTTGTTTCTGTAGCATGTCTAGTTTTATTTGACTCACCAGTGTGGCATTTCATTTATTAATATTTATTATTTTATTATTATTAATAAATTTATTAACACACATTGGCTGTTTTGCATAGAGCCACAGCTTCATGTGAGATATGTAATAACTAAGAAAATACAATACATCTCAACAGTACCTGGGGGGCATAAAGCCCCAGATTTACGCAATAATTCAAAAAAAGACAAAAAATACTTTGGGACATTTTGTTCAGTTTAAATTTGGTTAAAACCCCTCATTTAATTTGCAACTATGTCCATTAGTTCTATAACACATCTGCAAAACTGTGGATGGGAAAAATGAAGCCAGAAACTGACTAATACTTTAACTATGAAGACTTAGTGAAAACAGACGGGGTTTAGAGCAGAAAGTGTGGGCCGGCATAATAGGATTTGCATCTAAAAATTAAATGTATTATATACATATA
>NW_015540933.1:166977-170914 GCF_001515605.1 Sinocyclocheilus anshuiensis
CATATATATATATATATATATATATATATATATATATAGGTTATGTTCAAATTCTCATCGAATACGGCCTTGAACTCAAATGTACTGACGTGTGTGTGTGTGTGTATGTATTTAACACAGCCCTCAGTTGGAAAAAGCATTTCAAATATAAAGACGTCCACAGATCAAATACTGCTGGGTCACATCCTGGCCTTAATAAGACAAACTCTGCATTCACATTTGTTTTGGCCACCAGCTAAAAGTCGCTGCGAACCGTATCTATTGATACATCCATTCTACTGACCGTCAATACATAAACACTCACAAAAGCAAACATATACACACTGGAGAGCTGCTATCCCTTTAATATACAGTATAAACTTAACCCTCTCTAATGAAAATAAAACCAATGGTTTGATCTGTGGCTCTAAAAAAGTTTGAAATCATAAAATATAAAACAAGATCTTGCTACTATCACAAGCAACTAGGTTTGAGTTTTGTGTAAAGTGCTTGTTAAAAAAAACTTTAGTTAAAAAAAGTAGTTTCTGTTTTTTAATGTATTTTTAATGTAATTTTTTTAGGCTTTGTCTTTTATTTGCCTCTCACTGGTGTCCTCAAAAAAGTGCTTTGTGTGGAACAGTTACTTTAATCATGGCTTGGCCAAGTAAACTCAATTCTTCTTCATTATCCCACAGGAAAAAAAAAAAGCTAAACCCAAATAAGATAGATTGAGTAAATCATCTAATATTGTAATTTGGAAAAAAAAAAATCCTTTGTAAAGCCACAAAGGCAGAACATGAACATATGCAGGTCACAGGTCACCGTGGCTCCGGGCACAAATCCTGCGCTCTGTCCTTGGATACGTGCGTGTACCTGTACAGGAGGGAGTGTGAAGGTAGTGGTGGTCAGATTTTTAGGAGAAACAGGAGGGGGCTACACCAGGTTCTCCACTCCGGGCAGAGGCTGCTGCGATGGGGGCACAGATTCGGACATGCTCTGCTGCTGCGCCAGCTGCAAGACGGGCATGTTGCACAGCGGGCAAACCTTCCTCACCTCCAGCCATTTAATAAGGCACCTGAGACAGATACAAAGAGGGTTTAGAAGATGAAAGGCCAACTTGATAATAATCTGCCAAAAATTGCCCAGATCACAGTAGAGTATCCCACTACAAAGAGACTCCGCTAACCCAAACTACCAATAATGCTCCTGATAGCTAGTCTAAAGTGATCTCATGTGATGTCTCGGGGCTGGTTGTGTGTCTTCTCCTTGCAGGAAGCCCATGTGGAACGTGAGACTGAATCTCGGGTTAGTCTGAGTGAGATGTTGCTATTTCTGCACTGATGAATTATTCACTGTAAGCACCGTTCTATTTTAGGCCGTGTTGGTCCCATCAGGAACACAAACAGATCTATGATACAGAAGTCCCTATTTAACCACTTGCACAGTTGGGATGTAGGAGCAATGAGGGTTCTTTTTAGGAATTTTATCATTTTTTAATTATTTATATTTATAGTTTTAATATTTTTATTTCACAATTTAATCATACTCATAAAAAAAAACTCTTAAACTTCCCTGTATTTCAATAACAACTCATTATAATCAATATGCATCCAAACAACAACAACAATAATAGTATTAATAACAATAATGTTTTATCCATTTCATAATTTTTATAATTATTTTATAATTTCAATCATTATTTATATTTACAGTTTTAATAATATTTTTATTTCACAATTGACTCATGCTAATTGAGAAAAACCTCTCTGTATTTCAATAACAGTCCATTAATCAATATTCATCCAAACAACAATCATATTTGATTCATTTAATCATTTTTTTATAATTATTTTATAATTTAAATACTTATTTATGTTTACAGTTTTAATAACATTTTTATTTCACAATTGATAATTGAGAAAAACCTCTCTGTATAAGCCCATTATAATCAATATGCATCCAAACAACAACAACAACAACAACAATAATAATAATAATAATTTATCCAATTAGTCATTTTAATGATTATTTTATAATTTTAATAATCATTTATATTCACAGTTTTAATATTTTTATTTCACTGACAGGTTTTCTGTCCTTTATTAATGGTTCAAATCTATTTCATTTAAGTATCATTTTAAATCCTCTAAAGGATCATGTGATGAAAGTGACAGAGGAATTTTAGGGGGATTTTCATGGGCATGTCCTGCAGCTCATATATCATAGAGCGTGACATGCAAATGATATGTATCGAGTGATTTAGTGTCACATTATATTATATTTTCATGTAGTTTATTTGGGGCCTAATTTTATAGCACACATTATGGCCATACTGCATTGATTCTAAAATAACAAAAAAAAAAAAAAATAAAAAAATACTATCATATTACCAGTTTACCATTTAATATATGACTTCACTTCAGTGACCCATTTAAGCTATAAAGATTGGCTGGATTCAAATAGAAGCAAACTACAATGTTGAAATGTTTAAATGTTCCCCACCCCTCTGATAAGTGTCCAAGCATTGCTCTGACATTTACTTTGGCATTTACTCTGACATACAGCCCAGTGCAAATGTTTAAAAAAAAAAAGTGGTGAAGAAGATGGGTGAGTCAGACACATTTCAACTAGATCAATGGCAGAAGAACCCATGCTACACTGCAAATTTGCATTTAATTTAAGGTTTTAAATGTGCACTTTATGTAATCTATGCCACTAGCACAATCGGGATTTCTAAAACAATCAGTTTTTTAAGCGGCCAGCACTACGTATCTGCCACTGTTCATCAAACAGGTGGTCCAACCTCAAACTCCAGTGTTATTTTTGGCCCAGCTGGGTCGCTCAAACAAACAAAAAAATTGTTTGGTGCTGCTAGCGGTGCAGAAATGTCCCTCTTTTTAGAAAACAACATATGCCAGGGTACTCACTTTCTGTGAAAGGCATGTTTACACGGGCAGATTCCCAACTCATCTTTCTGCTTGAATTCCTCCAAACACACTGCACAAATCTAGGGAGAGAAAACAATACATTCCAGTGAACACACAGATAAAATGTTTAAATATAAACATTTTTGCCTTCAAAGATGAAAATTGTTCTATTGAATACACTCAGCAAGTTATTACAAGAAATGGACGATATCACCTTCAAAGATCAGTGAGACTGGAAGATATGTTGTAGTGCAGTATTCATGAGAACTTTATGATAGACATAAGATCGATATGCCTGAGAACATTTCTTTTAAAGCTTTTCTATCATATAGTCCATTTTTGCCACGAAATGGACTATACTCGAGAAGTTTCTTTTGCAATCTAGCAGTGAGGTGTAGCAGTTGGGGGTGCAGATATGACATTTCGTTTCGACATTTCGTTCAAAAATAAAAAAAAACGTGGAAAATCAGTGGAAGTGCAGCATTTTCTGACTGCTGCCTAACATGTCTAGACCTAGTGCTGTAGGAGGCAAGTCAAGACACTCTGATTAACGATCTGTCTCACATCAGAGAGTGGAATTCTGTGGACATTTGGACTTAATTAAATGCTGATGTAATCTGGAGGTAGGCAAAAGACTCCGGTACTGGCTATTCCACAGAAGGCTGAGGGCTAACAACAGCTAGTTCCTTTGATAAAGTAGCCAATAAAATTCAGAGAAATGTATAAGTAAATGAAATAAAGTCATCTGAGGAAAAGCCAAATAGCAAGACAGGATGTACCAGGGTAAAGATATTAAACCAGATGCAAACATTGCTAAAAAAAATGAATGTTATGTATTTCCAGAAAGAATAAAATGTTTTTTATTTTCCTTCCCCAAAATTTCACAACATTGTACTATGGTTACAATCAGGTAACAATGTAGAACATTTTAAATGTAAATTGTACATTTTAAACAATTACTAAAGCGTAATAATAATACAACCTATATATATATATATATATATATACACAGTATATATATATATATATAT
>NW_015540933.1:171688-173034 GCF_001515605.1 Sinocyclocheilus anshuiensis
GGGTTCACACACACAAAGCTTCGACTGTGTCTGAAACAGAAGGCAGCTTCCCTGCTGACTAGTCAATCAATGACTTCACAGACAGCAGTTTTTGTAAAAAGGTACCCGGAATAAGGAAACAGGTCTTCTAAATTATGGACCAAAGAGACGGACTTCTAACACACTATAATGCTACACAACATATGAGCTAAAATCAATTCAAAGCAAACATTTAAATAACAACGAAAGAAATCACAAAGTATTAAATATGTAAAAAAGCATTTATTTATTATTATATTCTGTCTAATTAGGCCTGGGCGATAAAACGGTATCGATATTTATCGACCGTACACCCTCTTCGATAACGATATAAAAAATTATTGATATAGTGCACAATATAGGCACGTGCTATGAGTGACGCAGACAGCATGCACAAACACGAACACATGCTGAATTGAGTGCTGTGACTGCCTGTGATGAGGAGATTGTGAATTATAATACCTATCTGTAATAATAAAGTAATAAAGTTAAAACTGATATGTTCCATAGCTCATGTTATACAGGACACCTTCCAGAACTGTGTACAAAGTAAATATTTCATTAACCTTGCTGACAGCAAATAACGGGGCAGGGAAATGCACAATTGTGCCAACTGTAAGAGAACAACAGTGGTTTCGGACAAATGTGCCTGGGCACATGTGTGTCTGTCACAACAGTTATTTACTGTTCTTTGTGTGTATCATAAAACAAGATATAGTTCAGTATACAGTCCGAGTGCTTTAGGTGTCATTGGCCCTGAGCAGGGGGTGGCTGGTGAATTATCGAGACACAATGCTTCTCTGTTTGAGACGAGCTAGACTGCAAGCACATGTCTCGCAAGAGATTGTCTGCTGAATATACACTGTTGGGTTTTGTGAGGAAAGAATGGCATTAACTGGCCAACAACGGAAAGAATGTTTCTTCATAACACTCAACATGTAGCTAAATCCTGCACAACACTGACAGAGCCTTGCCTTCACTATTGTGTTTTATACTCCAAACAAGGCCAGTCTGGTTATAATAAATCATCCAAGCGTGTCATTCTCATCATGGATATTATGAGAATGACACATTATGAGGGTATTATGACACACATACAGTATATATTTTGAAAATATTTACATGTATATACATTTATATATTTATATTGTTATATTTTATATTATATATAAGTATATTTAGTATATAAACGTAACATATTTCTCTGAAATATATACATGCATGTGTTTGTATTTATATATACATAATAAATATGCAGTGTACACACATATATTATGTAAACAAAAACTTTTATTTTGGATGCAATTAATCGCGATTAATCGTTTGAC
>NW_015540933.1:173055-184199 GCF_001515605.1 Sinocyclocheilus anshuiensis
GGCCTCTTTTCCTCCTGTCTGCTAGGCTTCTGAATTGAAAGGACCACCTCTGCAGTTCAAACGTGACTCCCCGGGGTCTTTCTTACCAAACGGAAATAAGTATTGCTCGGTCCATTTCACACTGTGTTTCTCATGTGTTTGATCTCTCACCTAGAGAGCTGCAGCTATGCACAAGTACAATAAAACACAAACCACAGTTTTATTTCCGACCGTTTCACTGAAGTGGAATTACGCACAATAAATCTTACTCACTGATGCTGTGATATTTATGTCCGTGCTGTTCTCACTGGTTGCCATCTGAGGATCCATATCTTGGCAACCGTCTGGCACATATGCTAGATTTCTGCACCAGTGTGTTTGCACATCAATCATCCGTGCACAAGCTCTACCGTATAAAGTGTCTGTGTATATAATCACCTTATTGGAAGGGTACTTAATGTTTCGAGAGCTGAGATTATATTCACTCGCCTGGCGCTGTATCTTATGTAAGCTCAAGGACGAGGTGATAGAGCAGTGTGAGGCTGTATAATTCTGCTCATGAAGTCAACTATAGCCAGATCACCTTTCACACTCATGGGGGGTTGAACTTAAAAGCCGAGGCTACATGCTGTGGTCGGACACTCATCAATTCCTGGATCAAGTGGAGAACAATTCATAGCATTACTTCAGCCAAAAACTTTCTGTCATCATTTGCTCACCTTCAAGAAGATATTTTGCAAGTCAGTGGTGGACAACACTGGATTTCTAAGTCATTCAGATTTGGAACGAGGCTGAGAAAATGATGACAGAATGATATTTTTTGGTGAACTATATTTTATGGTAATATCATAGTTTATGATATTTCAGAACCATCTATGTTCTCGGGGGGAAATGGTAGCTTTGCATGGCTGTGCTGAACGTTTGTAACCTCTAATTATGCTAGTGAAAATCTCTCATGCCTGTGGTATACAATCATAACATTGCTTTTCCCCCCTTTGGCTTGTGTGCACAGGAAAGAGGGTCCAATCAGCTTGTAGCTCGGCCCCACCGCTTTATGTAAGACCTTCCTTCTTGTCTGAGCACGCATACAAGTGCAAACCAGACTTACCAGTACAGGCGAGGGGACTACTGACCCATTTATTTTCAGTTCCACGAATGCCCTCTAGAAACCTGTTTGTGGGAATGCGTTGTCTAATAAGTATATGCTTTGGCTTGAAGAATCCCCAAACCACACGTTATGCAAAAAAAAAAAACACAAAAAAAAAACTTGCAAAACCATTGCAAGTTGCAAGTTGTTTGCAAAAACAAACAAAAAATTATTAAACAAAAATAACATTAAAAAACCTGAAACTAAAATAACATACTTGAACCTGCTTATCAAATGCATTTTATTTTTAAGATAATATATATATATATATATGAATACATTTGAATGTAATTTTGAATCATTTTAAATGTACAATAATAATTAATATTTTATATAATATATTAGAAATCACATATATCGTTTTTATTTAGTTTTATGATTTTATTTAGCTTTATTTTATTTAGTTACATAAATGTCAAAAAAGTTTAATAATTTTTATAGTTAGACATGATGTTTATGTGTGTGTGTGTGTGTGTGTGTGTGTGTGTGTATATATATATATATATATATATATACATACGTACATACATACATATACTAAACTAGTAAACAAAAACTAATAGTGCCAAAGCGAAAACTAAACCAAATTGAAAGGACAAAATGAAAATAGTCATAAACATGAAATTCAATTTTTAAAAATATAATTACCCTGACCTGTTAAACTTGTTGAGTCATTATAAACAATGCTCCTATATGCTGTAGTTTACATTAGAAATAAAGAAAATTACCACTTTTTTCTGCACAATTTATGCTGTAATTTTGCAGTAAAATCTTTAGAATTTTATATGGTGGAATGGATTTAAATACAGTTAAAAATAGCTGAGGGTACTAAAACATTATTGGTCGCTTAAAGCATAATCAAAGCAGCCTGGTTAACAGATAATGTTGTCTAACAAAACGATGGGAGCACCTGTAAATGGTGTTTAAACTATAAAACATCTTTTGAAAAAAAAAACCCAGCCAGTATCAGGCTCATGGATGAAAGTGTTTCCTCAAAGCTATTTGTGAAAAAATCAATATCAAATATAAAACCTTGAGTCTGACAAATTAGTGGCATGACTGCTGGTGCAGAAAGTCCAACAAAACATGAAGAAATACCATAAAAACTGAGGTTACAAGTGCAGCTGACATTTGCTTGGCACTTCTGACCGTTTTCAGGTGCTATTTCAAAAGATATGACTAATATAACATCACGGACAGTGCTGTTAATATTGATGACACCTCTAGCACTTCTAGTATTAGACTAGCTGCTGGGAGAACTTTGTGTTCCTTTCCAAGATAAAATGTTACTATTTTCATTGTGTTGCAGTTGAACAAACTTGTATCATGCATACAACTTGCAACTGCTGTCGCATCAAATACAAATGAAAAAAGCCAGATGTGACACATGAAGCCAAGTTTTCTAACAAAATATAGCCTAACTCAGTTCAGCACAACACAATGCTGTAATTTGTTTTGTATTCATGCACATCCACATATACAGTAGCTGCCTGCTCTTTGTAGAGGAATATCTAACTTTAGCCATAATACTGAAAAGTACAATAACCTTAAAATGAAACTATTCCTCGACAATGAACTCTTACGAGATACAGGAAGGGAGTGAAGGGCTACGAGATATTCCACGACAATTTGAGGATTCAACAAGAGCTCTGGTGTCCTCACACCTCAATATTGTCGCTAACATTTCATTAGCACTCACATATGAAGTCAGGACACTGGCCTATTAACACGGTCATGTACAAACCATCTCGGTGAAGGTTAAACACGCAATAGACTCATGCTATTATTAAACATGGAGAGCGTACAGTACAAATCCTGTAAAAGGTCCTTATGTTCAGGGCAAAGGGTAGCTCAGGTTTAACAGTCTGTATTCTGTAACCACTGAAAGGTACAATGTAACTGATATTCATGACCAAGTGTAATGTCAGACAGTGATAAATAACAGTGCTTATCTAAACATTTTATTACAAAAATACACAAAATACCAGAATTTGAATCAATTAATCACTTCTTTTTGAATTGGTTCATTTACTATATAAAACGCTGTAATAAAGCAGTTCTTAAAAATAAAGTTGTCTTTCCAACACTCAAAACATGTTCAAGTTTTGGCCATTTAATCGATGAATCACTACTCAAGAGATATATATATATATATATATATATATTTTTTTTTTTATTTCCCCAAACATACTCCAAAATGTTTTTTATAGCGTATTTTACCTTATTACTTTTTTACATTGCTTTATTAATTTTTATTACTATATTACTTGTATATACCTCTTTTTACTTTCATTAATGATTTTTGCTGTAAGATGTCTTTTAATTTTCATGTGCTACATCACAGCACATTTTTAATACGAAAAAAAAAACCACTTTCTGGCCAATATACATCATGTAATCATCTCAGAAAATGAGTAACAATCAATCAATCAATCAATCAATCAAAAACAATCCTGCAGAGTTGAATGAAAGGGAAAACTCACCTCATGCAGGTTTAATTCTTTGACCTTTTCCTTCTGAATAACCTGTAAACAAAAAATAACAATAAGTTATTAAATGCATTTACAGTAATTCTCAATTGCAATTTGGAAACTCAGTCTATAAACTAAACATTTGAAATTGCATGAGAAACAAACAGAGACGCTCCCATTCACACCCAAGTTGAATCATACAGTAAATAATGCACATTTATATAATACAGTAGAGAGTTTGAATAGATAAGTCAGCGGCTCACCTGCTTGTATGCATAGAGCTCTTTGTGTGCCTGGTGCCGTAACCTAGACAAAATAAATCTTTGTTTTAATTCAGAGAGTGACATAACATTTTCAAAAACCTGTGCTGGAGAGACATTGATATTACCAAATTATATATAAACAAAACCAAGATCATCAAGTTGAACCATGATACTAAATTACAGGCCATTTTAAATGGCAATGGTTTTCACAGGGTTTCATGGGTGTGAAAAATTCATTGTATTTGCATCTGGACCTCAGTTTATATTCCAGCTGTATTTGGTCAACACTTGCCTGGATCTTATATTTCAGTCATTATTTGACAAATTGCAGCCTTCACTACCCATAAGGCATTACTCCAGTCATTCTGAACATACATAGTATACATTATATCCACCACATTTGAGCTTAAATCACACAATTCAACTTTTAAACACATTGACATCCACTTCCTCTTGACATTGGCTGCGTCCAGTTCTAGAGTCTTTCTAGAGTAGTTTGGGTCTTGTATTGTCTCATCAAGCTTGACCACACTTTAACAGCCTGTCTGAAGCAGACTGCCCAGGCACTACCTACTCACACCGCTGCAATGCTTTACGAAGTGTGACTGTCAGACTGGAGCCAGACCCTTTAAAAGAACTATACAGATACTCTTGGCATGAACTCAAGAAATGGAGGCAGCCAAGCAATGGACAGTCTACATTTAACACTATTTTGATCTTGAGCAAGTGTGTGTGTCACAGACAGAGAGAGGGAAAGTGAGAGAGGAACCCTGATGGAAAATAACTGGAATGCATCAGGCATGATGGAAGAGTCTCTAGTGTAAGAAAAAGGCTATTTAAAGGAAACCAGCAAACGCCTTACACACTATGTTTAGCCACTAATTTGTGAACACTGAACTGTTAATGTCTGCAGGGCTGTTAGAACATTAGTATTAGTCCAATAGCTTTATCTTGGCCTTTTTTGAATGTTTGTTTGCTGAATCCCTTTTCATTTAGTTATGACATAATACTTTCAACCAATATTACTTCCTGTACAAAGGAAATAAACACAACAAACACTGCAGTATCTTACAATCACCTCCTTAGCAAAAATTAACATAGCTGAATAAAGACAATACATTCAGAAAAGACTTAGCAAGTGAAGAAAGAGCTGGATAGATATGAGAATAATGGAGACATGTATTGTAAAATTTACCTCCATTACAAGTAAGCTTAACCTCTCGCAGCAGAGTGAGAGGGACCTGTAAAATAGGCAGCACAGTCTAGGAGAGAAACTGACATTCTTAAAGAGACCAGCAGGTAAAGGTGCAGATACTCCCTTTTATGTTTAGACTCATTAGCATGCATAAACAATCAAAGACAAAAAAGCCCTGGCACTAATGTTGACGTCTAAAGGGCCATACAAATGAATTTGTTTTTGAATTTAAAAATGCACAACGCAGGGCAGTGGTATGAAAAACTGATGTTTTTTTTGTTTTTTAACTGAACTTTTTTTTTTTACCTTAAAGGGATAGTTCACCCAAAAATGAAAATTCTGTCATTAATTACTCACCCTCGTGTCGTTCCAAACCCGTAAGACCTTCATTCGTCTTCAGAACACAAATTAAGATTAAATTTTTTTGATGAAATCCAAGAGCTTTCTGACCCTGCGTAGACAGCAATGTAACTAAAATGTTCCCAGACCCAGAAACGTATAAGGACACCATTAAAATAGTCCATGTGACATCAGTGGTTCAACCTTAATTTTACAAAGCTACAAGAGTACTTTTTGTACACAAAGAAAACAAAAATAACAACTTTATTTAACAATTCTTCTTCTCCAAATCACGTCATCCGCCTTTAATGAGAGTACCACAACGCATACTTGTGCATTCCTCTGCATGTAAACAAGGCACAGCACATATTCTCGTAACTTCGTAAAATTACAGTTGAACCACTGATGTCATGAACTATATTACTGATGTCCTTACTATGTTTCTGGGTATGGGAACATTTCAGTTACATTGCTGCCTATGGAGGGTCAGAAAGCTCTCGGATTTCAACAAAAATCTTAATTTGTGTTCCGAAGATGAACGAAGGTCTTACGGGTTTGGAACAACATGAGGGTGAGTACTTAATGACAGAATTTTCATTTTTGGGTGAACTATCCCTTTTAAGCGATGCATTGTTAGAATGCCATGTCATGTGCAAGACACTGCAAAAAGATGTGGGTGCAATGGTCAAACACGTCCGCCTACCGCATGTTTACAAAGGAAAACTATGGAAAATGCAAAACAATTTTTTGTGTTAATAGAACCTGAAGTCGGTGGTGGATGGGCGAAAGTAATCACAGACCATTCGTTTTTCAAAGCAAAAATACAATAATAATGTGAAGGGAATGCAAAATAACAAGATATTCATAATCATGGCCAAAATCGTACAATGTATTTTGGTCTAGTTTCTGAGGCCAGCTAGGTCAAGAGAAACTGTCTCTTGATTGCTCATGATTGCTCACGCGCTATTAGGGTAGTGTTATAGTTCATCACGTAGAAAAGCACCTTATGACCATTTCCCTGCATTGTTAAATAACCGGTATGTCACAGTGAGTGCTCAATCTCAAGCGTGTGTGTGAATTTCGTTTTTCTTCCCATGAGGATGACCGCGCCAGACAAACACTCCTGCACCCGCCTGTTTTCTTCTCCAAGTGTGTGTTCGCTATTCACGGGGGCATTTCGCATTTGTGTGTCGGAGCTGGTGCATGGCTGCTACGTGCGGCTGACTGTTTGCTCTGAATCACGACGTCCTTCACAGGTCCACTCGAGCTCACGACTCTTTCGTCTTTCACGTTGTGAATGTCCACAGAGTCGCACGACTACAATTTGATGGTCCTTTGTTCAGTCTGTGATTTTCCAGATAAAATAGCAGTTTAACTAAACAGGTCAAGAGACCAGCTCCAGACCTCAATCATTTCATCTTGACTTTAAAAGGAAAGCATCTTTTACGTTGAAATCCCTGCTGAAAAGACCAATTTCATGCTTGTCTAGCTGGTGGACCAGTATATTCATAACTAGTTAGTTAAGTTATAGGAGGATTAGTTTTAACAAAATTTAAAATTCTGTCATCTTTTCTCACCCTCATGTTTTAAAACCCACACTCTCTTTCTTCTGTGGAACACATGGGAAGGTTTTTTTTTTTTTTAATAATGTACTGGTCACCTTTTCCAGTGCATTCACAATAAAATGGGACTGGAGCTCTCAAGCTTCATAAATGGTGCACAAAGAAAAAAAAAAGCCATACAGTAAGTTTGGTATAAAAAAAGGCTGAAATGTTCATTCATGTTCATTGCCAGGATATTCTTCAAAAATACACTTTTTGTGTTCTACGGAAGAATGTCATACAGGTTCGGAATTACATGAGGGTGAATAATTGACAGAATTTGTATTTTTGCGTTAACTAGTCCAAGTTGGTACACTAGCACACAGAAATCCCATGCTGGTCACCAGCATTCAAAACACAACATATGCTGGTCTTCTCATTAGGGACATCTCCACCCTGTCAAAAGCAGCTGTTAAATGATGTAAAAAGCTGTGAATAAGCACTCTGCGCTCTGCTCTATTGTTTCAGCGATGCTGAAGGTATATGTTGAGGTGAAAAATAGCACGCAAAAAATGTAGTGTAAAATGCAGCTGGGTAGAATGGGAGCCTACTATTTTGGTACTTGCTGAATTTGTGATTATTGCCATTTCCATTATCACCTGCTGGTGTAATGTACAGTGAAAATCTTGCTTGTGCAGTCAACTAAAATAAATACCAGCTATTTTGACATTTTGTTAATTAATGCAATGACAGTCATGCATTTTTAAGTGCGCTTGAAGTGTCCAAATACTTTTTCTGGGGCCACATATTGTTTGTGCATGGGGCATGACAAATATTTGCTGGTTAATTTAATGAGGAAGTCATGAATATTTGTGAACTAATTACATGCAAGGGAGCCTGCATCTTTAGAAGCCTGGAATCTGGACTAAATACAAACTCTTTTTTATAAATGACTTGGTAATCTGACAGTTTTTTCATTCAAGAATCCAGTGTTTTTTACTGATATGACTAATTTAAGACTATAAAAGGCTACCAAAACAGGTAAACATTTGTAAATGCAGTAAGGGGGAGGCAAAGTCAAATAAAACAGAACTAGTACATAATAAATGGGAAAGAACTTACCATCTTCCCCACTGGTTAGGGTGAATTTGGATAAGAGCCGCTGGTTCTCACTGTCTTATGTAAGAGATGCTACACAATTGCACATTAAAGCTTCAATATCTCTGCTGCCAGGAATGACCACATGGCAACAGTGCTCAGGACAAATCTGACTAGATGACAACTCATTAGCTCAGTAGCTGAAGGAAAAGGAGTTTCTTAAGCTTCATGAAGGGCCACATATTCCCATTTCTATGTGCTTGCTGTAAAACATCAGTATTCAGTTTGGTTGTTTTTTTGTTTTTTTTTGTCACTGCCAAGTTCATTCTCACTTGAAAAGTAACAAAAAAAAAAAAAAATCAACGTCCTTTAAGTTATGAAGCAGCTGCTGTAGAGTTCACTCAATCCAAAAGGGAAGTTGGTGACACAATGTGGATTCGACCTCAATTTGTGATTGTGCAACTAAGCTGCTTTGGGTTCAGTTATTGTGAAAATAAGAAGCTTTATATCCAACTACATTGAAACTACAAGCCAACTCCAAGCAGGTAAGCTAGTTTGTAATAGTGATTTTTGTTGTCAATTCAGATTATCAAGTCAGCAGTTTTCTTAGCTTCTCCAAACTGTGCTTTTTGACCTTCTCACTCTTCATGACAAGCTTTGTTAGTGCATTGAGCATGCACAAAAACTATCAAAAGTAACAATTCCATTTCAGGGACAAGTAATCATGATTTTCTTTCAAAATGCTATACAATTGCCTTGTTGTCTTGAAAATGACTTATTTTTATTTTAGAAGATTAGGACTATATTTACAAGCTGAACACGCCATGCCTAAGAAAATGCTGCTTTGCAATAAAGCTGTTCAGGCATGCCATCAAGGCATGGTTTATAGACCAGTTGGTTTAAATGTGTATTTTAAAAGTATAAATTAATAAATGCAAATGACATTATGGTATGACTGTGTCATTTACAGAGAAGTCTATTTAATTAAATTTTAACAACCAACCTTAATTTACTCATAAATCCAAAACTATATCTAAAATTTCAGAGGGAACCCATTCTGAAACTAAACAGCTCTATATTAGAACCAAACAACAACAAACTGTGTTAATGTGTAGGATTAGATTCTCTGTACTTAGCAAAAGTATAAATCAATAAAACTTGCTGATTTATCTCTACTTCTGTATTGGACAGCCACTAATAAGTAAGGTATGGCTCTGAAATTCAGAGCTGGTTCAGTCTTCAAAGTAAGCATGATAAAAGCTGCCTCACATGGTACGAACTCGGTGTGAAGATAAAAGAGAACTTCTCCGTTCCATCACCACCTGTCAGCTCTCCTCTATCCTCTCACAGAAGTCTTTTAAACTCCCTACCATTTTCTATTTTACCTTTGAGCACGGTGCACTATGCAGTTGTCTAGATGAACACCAGTCCACACATTTGTGGCATAATCTAAGGCAGTTAGGTGTCAGCACATGAGGTTCATAGATAATTGTTACTTTTATATTTGTGGTGTAATTGTGACTTTAATGACGCACATTGGTCCTGTTGGCAACACTCTACACCACACATTCAACTACACCCACTTGTTCATACTGAGTGAATTTTCTTTTTCATCTACTTCCAAATAACACTTAAATGTGTGTTAGCTGTTTAATTACAACAGTTCCATTGTGTAGCCTGTATGTTTAGGGATTAAATCAAGACTTTCAAACCGTATAATTTACTGAAGAGAATAAATAAGCAAATGTATGGCATTTTGAGGCTTGTTCAAACACATTTTGCTGTCGCACACATAAGAGCCAGGTGGTCTTACCGAATCAGGTAACAGCAGAAGAGTAGGCTGAGGATGAAGACGAAAATGGCCGTCCCAAAGACCACAATGTAGATGTTGAGGGGAAGGTTCTGGAACCCTATATTCGGCATCCTGAAACTGTAATGCTGTAAATCTGAGGTCATGGATAACCTAGAATGAGAGGGAAAGGAGACAAAGACACAACAGTGAGTGATTTATTGATCACAACACTAATGCAAATGCTACATGCCCATTAGTGTAGTAATCCATTTATGCTGTGTCAGCTCAATCTCAAAGGAAAATAATCACCCTGTCTGCCGATGCATGTATAAGCGAATGTTCTTGTCAGTATTACTGTGATTTGATATGTGGCTTGGCTTGATTTCTGAACTGTTTCCACAACAACTGCTTATGTATCCAACAGACCCATGAATAAACTCATTAATGCATTAAATTGTGCATTGGGCAGTGCATGTAATATTCTAGTGGAGAGAGTTTGAGAACATTGGTCCTGCATGAGCCATTAAGCAATACCCACACTGTCTGTCTGTGGGAAATTAGTGTTAACTAATCTACTGAGAGTCAGCACAGCTTTGACTTGCTGCCAGAGCCAAATGTTTCAAAAAGGATAAAACATTAATTCAACTGCATTAATGAAAACTGTTTAATAAAAACACTAAATAATGAAAGAAGACACTACAGGCAAAACCATTGTTTATTCAGGCACTGGTCGATTTTGGGCAATTTTGCTTCCATAACTTGTCTTCTTTCAGACTAGTGAAAAGAAAACATCCAAAACACACATTTGAGTGTTTGTGTTGTTACAATTTATCTACTTAGATTTCAATTACAATATATCTTTAAAGGCTGTTTTATCAAAATTAGTTGTTCCTCTTCAGGAACTCGAGCTGCGTCGGAAAACGCTAGGGGAACGCCCTTCAGCGTGACCGGCTCTGAACCTTGTGTGTAATCAGACCAATAGATGGGCGAGACGTCACGGGCGGGTGACGTAATGACCAGGAGGCTATAAAAGCACGTGCGGTGAGACCAGCGTCAGCTTTTTGTCATTCAGCAAGCGCTCTGTGTGTGTGTCAGTCTGATATCTGTTTGTGAGTCTTATTTAGTGTTGTCTGTCACGAATCTAAAAACAAGACAAAACCATTCACCTAAGACGAGGGCAGGCAGCATTCAGGCTGTGTGTTCCTCCCTGCCCTCGTTACTTTACGGGTGGGGATACACATAGTTTGTTTGCTGTCTGCTTGGGGGCAAGCACGCAGAGTCAGCTCTCGAAAAAAAAAAAAAAATGAGCTGACGGCCCG
>NW_015540933.1:184631-191823 GCF_001515605.1 Sinocyclocheilus anshuiensis
TACTTCCTTCCACCAGATCCAGCGCCCGCTCTCGGGGTTCGGAAACCCGTGCTGCGGTACTTCCCCCCCGGGTAGAGGGTGCACCAGAGGCCAGTCTCGTGAGACTGGTTCCCTTAGGAGGTCACCTGGCGGTGTGGGAGCCCCTGCCAAGTGTGCTTCATTGGGTCCTGCCCCGAGCAGACTCTGGGCTAGTCTTCCTAACAGACGACGTGGGTCTGAGGGCCGTCGTTTTCAATAGGAGACTTCAGCTATGAGAGTCCTGATGCTGTGGCTCAGGACATTGGAGGGCAGGCCCCACGAGGTTCAGAGCCGGTCACGCTGAAGGGCGTTCCCCTAGCGTTTTCCGATGCAGCGTCTCGTTCCTTCGAGGAACTATGGTTACATACGTAACCTGAGACGTTTCTCATGCACTAAGCCAGAAATGTCAACATCAGTAGCACTAACACATCAAATATTCCAGTTCTACTCTATATTTTGAAGATTTTTACAGAGGGCTCGATAATATTTATATATATATATAACATTTTATTCCTAAAAACATGGTGATTTTTCCTGGATGTTTGACAGTACTATTATTAATGGAGTTATAAAAAGAGATCCAAAATAAACATTTAACTCAAATATTTCAACAAAACGACACTATTTTGAACCTGTTTTATACAATATTTACATTTATGTTGTAGAAAACATGCAAATTAGCACATATTTAATTAGATGACTCATTTGCATACTTATAGCATTTCAGAAAACATACAAAAACTAATATGAAATAATTGTCTTAATGTACTATGATTAATCAACCTAGGAGAGTATGGCGATATCTGTGTTAAAGTCTAGTGTCATGCCTTAAAATGTAAAAATGCAAAAGGGTTTCTGTGAGGTTTAGGGGTAAAGTTAGGAGATTCAGTAGTAAATATCTTTAGATCAGTATAAAAACAACAAAAGTCAAAGATAAGTGCCTTCTATAATAGAAAAAAAAAAGTTTCTTTGGAAGTAGCAAACCCCTCCAAATAAAGCTCATAATGTTGCTAAATAATGTCTTAATCCATATGATACAATTTTAGGGTTAGTCTAAATAATTTTTTTAAGAACAGCAGGAGTCAGTGTCAGTAGTAAATATCTTTAGATCAGTATACAAACAACAAAAGTCAAAGATAAGTGCCTTCTATAATAGAAAAAAAAAAAGTTTCTTTGGAAGTAGCAAACCCCTCCAAATAAAGCTCATAATGTTGCTAAATAATGTCTTAATCCATATGATACAATTTTAGGGTTAGTCTAAATAATTTTTTTAAGAACAGCAGGAGTCAGTGGAACATCCCAAATGTGTATGAGTGTTTGTGTGTAGGTCTTTGTTTATTTACATGTGTGAGAGTGAGAGTTTTCACTGGACATTCTTTAGGATGTTACTCCCCCCGGCACGGGCATGTCTGGACATGCCTTAAGTAGACAAGAGACACGTGAGACGGTGTGTGTAAACAAAGGGGGAGGTAGAGAAAACTGTGTGATGTAACAGCACATGCAGCTGGGTGTTAGCCATCATACTTTGTTCTCACAGGCCAACTTGTACTGTCCCTATAAACATCAGACATCCTGGACCTGTCTGAATGCGACGGCCTTTGACACATTCGGAAACGCTCCCACTTTCACCCAGATTCCTACTGACCACCAACAGATTGTTTACTTTGCCTCTCCGTCTCTGTCTGTGTCCATTACAGCTTTACCCATGCAAAGCTTTCTGACAGATGAGGGTAAATATCCAAACAGAAAATCAATAACCAGCTGCCTTTACACACACACACAGTTATATCAATAACAGCATCCCTCATTCTTACCGATACAGTATGTACTAGTAAACAATAGTATTTTTTGACTAAGTTAGAGGTCTGAATCTGTCAGGCTCCGCTGTGGCAAAATACGGTTCACTGCTCTTCTCGTTTCTTTATATTGCTGTACAGCCATTAATCGTCTGAGCTCTTGTGGCCTGGTTTTTGTCACAAAGCCAAAACATACATTCACACTGACATTTTAATGCCCTCAAACACAAAGATGCATGCACTTGGGAAAACTCCTCAAGTTCAGGACATGGGAAAGAATCCGGAAGGACTTCGATATTAAAAGAATGAGGGGGTTGGTCATGGGTTCAAGACTGGGAGAGTCTCCATTGGCTGCTGGCAAGTACTTATCCTCCTTTTCCCCTCAGTGTTAGTGATAATATTCATTTTAATGTCATGTCTGTTGAATGATTATTTGCATGCAAAATTTGCCACTTTTTAATATATTTTAAAATGCTAAATATTCGTGTGTTTTACTCCAGATTTCAGTGTCACATGATCCTTGAGAAATCATTCTGACATGCTGATTTAGTGCTCAAGAAACATTCTCACTGTTATCAGAGTTGAACAAAAAGACACATTACCCTGAACAAACAAAAACAGAGATAAAAAAAAAGATTCTCAGTATCAGCCCAGGTATTCGTTGCTGATAATACGTGAGCAAAAACATCTTAACTACTTATAATTGGTTTGCCTCCAATTCAATGCAGGGTAAAAAAAAGATTCTCAGTATCAGCCCAGGTATTCGTTGCTGATAATACGTGAGCAAAACCATCTTAACTACTTATAATTGGTTTGCCTCCAATTCAATGCAGGGTCAATGTCAGGTTACAGTGAGTTGCTCAGAGACAAGAAGCCAAAGTATGAGAGCTGAATGCATTTGTCACAACATCACTTTCACCCCAGTTAACAGTCGCAGCATTCCAACTGAGATTTGTGTTTATCAACCATAATGAGGGCAAACTGTGTACACAAAAGCAGTTTTGATAGGTGAAACAAATCCAGCACAATCATATAAATATACACTGATAAGGAAATTCTGGGGCGATATCAATAACAATTAATCAACAGCTTATTCTGGCTGATATAATAACTGGTGCATTTACTTTATGAAATATTATAATAATAAACATAAGATGAAGCATCACACAGATAAGATAAGTCATGAATCGTTGGAAAGATCGCATCACCGAGACACTAAAATAAACCCAGTAAAACTAAACAAATGAGTTAAAATATTGGGCAGTAATTCCATTTTTGGTATCATTATAATAAACTGAATTTAACCAGTAAGTGCAAATAATATAACTGCTGCTATTTCATTTACATCTTTGCATTGCAAGTTTTATCTTGTAATTAATAAAACAATTTAATGAGTGAAGTGATATTGCTCTGAAAACTCATTTCTGCCAACATTGTCAGCTCAGTGCAAAATTCCTAGTCCAATTTTGCTTATGAGTCTGGTCCAGAACCTTTTAAACAAAACTGGCTCTCACACATACCTTTAAACAAGCTGAATCTTTTTCCAGGTAACAGCAGCTATCAATTTTGACTTTATAACCATTTAACAGATCGTAAACGTGAAGAACCGCAGCACTGATTTATAGCAAAACTGATTACAGTTTATGATTTTATGACACTGGTAGGAAAAAATATTTTGTTTACACATCACATAATAGCAAGAATCCACCTTGGGAGTGTTAGGGATATTCCCCAAATCTGATCCTGTGATTCTGAGAAGATGTTTCTTAAATGAGCAATAGACATCTTTCCTTCCTGTCTCATTCTCGATGGACTGCAGTACGATAGTTACGCAACTTTCAAGATCCTTGCCTGTAAAGGGAATCTCCAATAGTGACCTGGTCAGATGGTGTAAAAGCTTTAGAAACACATGTCAACTTCTCAATAAGGAGAAGAGAGAAAGCTTGCAGAGGACAAGCAGGGACACTACAAATGAAATCTCCCAGAGTGTGTACCAGTGACAGTTTCACATTCCAGCTTCTGCTAAGCAAGCGAGTCGCAGACACCAAATGTATTCTGGAGCCACTGTCCTGCTGTGAAAGACAACCCAAACCACAAAAGGTGTTTTTAAGTGTCAGTCAGGCCATTGCTGCCACCCAAAATGAAGGGAAGTGAAACTAAACCGGTTCTTTTTCTGATCTTCCGTACCACAGGGTGCAATATCTAGTCTCTTCTCGCCCCTACTTCCCATTATGTCACCGAACTGACCAGACAAGCTCATTCTGCAATGCACGGCTTGCTGTAACGACACTGCCAAATAGTATTTTCACCCCCACTGAGGAGGAAAAGATTTTCAATAGTGCATTGAGTCACTCTCAGAACTGAGAGGAAGTACAGAGTAACACTGGAGTGGCCCTTGCTTGTTCAAAATGTGTTGCATTTTACAATCCTTAATGTGTTCAGATGGGTTATAAAAAGTGCTCTTGGGCTTAAAAGAGGGTTCTGACTAAACAAAGATTAATGCACTTTTTGGTTTTATTAAAACAAAGCAAAGACACCTACTCTATAGTGCCCTATTCACATCTACTTTATTTCCTTTCTAATTTCAGTGTGAATAAAGGAGTGAGAAGTCTCAAAAAGTCTCAATAGCCCAACTGGTGCACTTGAAATATAATAAAGCACTTAAAGAATTCATTTTAAGGAAACAAATCTATTCCTACAAGAAGACTTACTTACAACACTAGTAAATATCTATGATTGGTGCTTGGAAATTAAATTGCACTGGAGTGAAAGCAAGGCTTAATAATATTGAATCTTGAATAACAGAATATTAGTATAATTAACTTAAAATGTGCTTTACATGAAATAACAATAGACCACTTTTTTTTTTACAGCATTTACCCTTAGTTAGCATTAGCCTAATTTATAAATATACTAAATATACAATTAATGACCATGCATAGTTCATTAACTGATACAACTTGAAATGTTAAAAATATATTAGTATATGTAAACATTAACAATGATCTAATAAATGTTGTAGAAATATAACCCTCGAAGTAGCACATGAAACGCATTTGTAACTGAATAGGGCTTTATCTGTTAATAAATACGGTTGCAATTTTTGTTGTCTTTCTATGCGCTACCTCTCTTCTCTCTTTCTCTCTCTCTCTCTCTAGATATATATCCATATTATTACATTATTACATAAGATCATAGGGAAATTTATGTGCATTAGCTAAGCTCTAATCGCAATCCTAGACCTACTGTGCCCTGATGTGAACAATGCAAATACCAGTATATGACAGTATGCCAGACAACAGAGGAAATGCCTGATTAACCACCAAGCAATCTTCCCAAGGGAGAACAACCCACCAGCAGACTGGGAAAAATAAAGTGCGTACTGTACATCACATACACTGAATTCTCACATACTTGTGTCAAATATCTATGTGGTCATAATTGACCTTAGCAAATCACAATGGGTATTTAGCCAATGCTAAATCTGCATAGCGAGGCTTTCAAAGCACCCATGACATCCATCTGGGGAAAACATATGTAAGGTTCACTTAAGAAGGCGGTGGTTTTAAATAAACTAGCGTTAAGCTTCAGTTTCGTTTCCGACCAAGATACTACATTTTGAGCACAAAGGTTAGAAACATATTGTGCTGACAACCCCAGAAACTTTCATTTGAAGGCCTGAATACTACATTACTGAGGCAGTAAAAAACTTCAGTACAGGAAGAATTAGTTAACTTCAAATGTCTGTGCCTTTAAACAGAACGCTATTATTTAGGTTGCTCGCTAACCTGAATAACAGCTTTTCAGCCAGCTAACAATTATTCAGGTAAGTAACTGACTTTAACTAACTTAATCTGTAAGATACCTTTCAAACTACTCCACTATGATGGAAAACTGACTGTAGAAGCACAATTGACTGCACAATTTTGTCCACTATAGCACAGCCTGTGGTAAACCGGAGTATGCAATGCACACTTGTGTTGTTTTATGAATTGTTTCTCTAACACATTTCGGAATACAATGACATGTAAAAAAAAAAAAAAAGAGCGTTGTTGTCATTTAGCAGATTATTTATCCAAACTAAGCTACAATCCATATATTTCAGAGACATTTTCAGGTTTTAAACCTACCTTTCAGTTACAGTTAAGATCTGTAACCAGTAGGCCACTCCAACCAAAAGCTGTTATTAATTGCCAAATCTATAATAGATATAAATCATGTTTGACAACCCTCATGTTACTGTCTTCTGGGAAAGTCTTCAATATGCACAAAGTCCTGACTATAAAAGCTGGAAATGTCCATTTTTGTTATCAGTAAAAGCAAAAAATCCATCTGAGGTTAAAAAAGCACCCTGGTATTTCTGGAAAAGAAAATAAGATACTTTCTTTTTCTCTGTCTTTAGGCCACCAGGACAATTCGCCATGTACTGTACAGTGTACACTAAGGATATGCAACTTACTTTCTAACATTCAACTTCACTTTCACATTTGCTCATGAGTCATGTCTCACTCTGACACTCAGCACAGACGCAAAAGGAAGCATTTAGCACAGTAAAGAGAGCTATAATTACACACTCTGTGCGCAACCCTGATTGCTAAAGTGTTTGCATAGAGATGTTGTGAAACTCAGTCAAGCAGACCATCAGCACACATCTTTATGATGACCTCTCTTATGTTGTCTGGCAGCTAAAGACCCATTGGCACACGTTAATGCATAGATATTTCACACATCCACTGAGTGGCCCCAAACATATTAAATATAAATGACATTAAAATGGACATGCAAACATTATTAAAGATGAAACTTTAAGAGAGCATCCTAACTTTCAGGTAACAACATGACTGATTTGGAACACCCAACACAGGACATCAGAGTCATAGCATCTTCATCTCATATATACATATATATAATGTATCATACAATATACAGTGCCTTGCAAATGTATTCATACCCTTTCATTTTTTTCACATTTTGTTATGTTGCTGCCTTATGTTAAACTGCTTTAAATTACTTTTTCCCACATCAATCTACACTCCATGCACCATAATGGTAAAGCAAGAAACTGGTTTTTAACATCTTTGCAAATGTATTAAAAATAAAAAACTTAAATGATTCCATTGCATAAGTACTCATATACCCTTATCTGAGACAGTTGAAATTTAGCTCAGGAGCAATCATATTACTTGTAGATGTTAGTACACTTTGAGTGAAGTTAACCTGTGGCAAATTCAATTGAATGGGTATGATTTGGAAAGGCACACACATCTTAATTAAAGGTCTAACAGCTGATAATGCATAACAGAGCAAAAACCAAGCCCTGAGGGCAAAAGAACTGCCTGTAGATCTCAGAAACAGGTTTGCGTCAAGCCACACATCTG
>NW_015540933.1:192089-201003 GCF_001515605.1 Sinocyclocheilus anshuiensis
AAATCGCATCATATGACCCCTTTAATGGAAGAAGTTTGAAACAACCAGGACTCTTCCTAGAGCTGGCCTCCTGGCCAAAATGAGCAATTGATGGAGAAGGGCTTTGGTTAGAGTGGTGACCAAGAACCTGAAGGTCATTCTAGTTGAGCTCCATGATCATATGTGGAGACAGGAGAAACCTACAAAAGGACACACATCACTGCAACACTTCACCGTCCCGATCTGTGCTTTATGGCGGTGTGGCCAAACTCAATCCTTTCCTCAGTGTAGACACATGCAAACTCTTGGATTTTGAATAAAGGACCCTCAGACTGTAAGAAACGGTATTATCTGGTCTGATGAACGTCAATTCCAAACATCATGTTTGAAGGAAACCAGCTCTGCTCATCACCCGCAGAGTACTATCACAAAAGTAAAGTGTGCTGGTAGCAGTCTCATGCTGTGAGGCTGTTTTTCAGCGGCAGGGACTGAGGGACTCATCAGAGTAGAAGAAAAGCTCAATGCACCAAAATATAGAGATCTGCGACTATGCAATATACTTATTTCAGTTTTTTTTTATTGTTAATACATTTACGAAGTTGTGACAATTCTGTTTTTGCTTTGTCAGTATGGTGTATGGAGTGTAGATTGATGTGGGAAAAAAGTAATTTAAAGCAGTTTAACATAAGGCAGCAACATAACAAAACGTGAAAAAAAATGAGGCACTGCATATATATATTTCAGTACTGAATACAGTCTATAAATTATTGACATTTCTCATGACCTATTTTTTTTCAAATTGTATTCATTTTTTTCCCAGTGCATCTTAAATTTGTGCATTGAGAAGTTATTATACTTTCGTCATGCACTCTTTGCATCAAAACAAGAGTGTAAATGTCATGATCTAAACTGTCTAGATAGGCAGACATTAAATTACTAAGTTTTAGAACAGAGGCAAACTATATTTTCCCCTACGACAATGTAAAGTGTTTATTCAGCTTTTCATTCTAAGACAGTAAACTCCATTCAACTTAAGATAAAAATAACTCTACTACTCATACTGACACCACCCTTCGACCTCTCTACAAAACTTGTGTAACTGCCATAAAAATCGACACGACACACTCATGAAGAGACACCTTGTCTGTAAATTAAAACTCTTATTTATCCATGGGAACACTATCAAGCAGAAAGAAGACTCCTTGCTGAGTACTTCTGGTAATCTTCCATCATAGGGAGGGTAGTTGTTACCCCCCACCATCAAGGGAGGAGCTCAATATCTCAAGGCTTAGAACTCTAAAACCGTGTTTTTACTGTCAACATGCCCCTACTGAACGGCAAACGTTACTCCCCACCTAACATTGCTAGTTGATCATTTGCTTTTAACTGCTGGTTAGACTACAAACATGATCAATAGGGCTATATTAGGGACATTAGTTTGGGTTATTATTCCTCATGTCTGAGTAAACAGGGGCACTGGAAGGCAAAGCAATTTTACGCAATGCACATTCTGTGTTTCTAAAAAAACAACAAAAAAATATAATCTACTAACCGTTAAAGGCTGGAAAAAGTTTGAATTGCTCAATATCCTTCTATTCACTGGAGCCTTTTAAAACAGGAGCCTTTGTTTTCTTTTTTTTTATTATTATCAATAATGTTTTTTTTGTTTCTTTTTCTTAATGTCGGGAAAAAGCTGTCTGTCTTTCGCAACAGAGTCCCAAGCCAATTTCCAGCAACTTGTGTCGAGCCCCTGCACCAGAACAAAGGCTGCTGTGACTGTCTGAATCTGAAGTGGAAATTTCCACTGAGCCTTGAGCCCTGGCTATCCCAGTTGCACATTTGAAACTTAATATTACAACAAAACTAGAGGGCCTCCAGCTTTGTAAGGGGAGTGGTGTGGGTTCTGACAGTGTCAATGTCAGGTTTGTGAGAATATGTGGTCACCAGTTTATTATTTCATCTTACATATAGTACCTAACAAGATTTGATGATCTTGCAGAACCGTATCAACAGTAGCAGTAACTTGCAGTTATGGGGTGGGGGGTACTGATATTACAAAGCTTGCTTTCAAGGCTTCAACTCAGCTGAGAAAATAATAGATAGTATCAGACAATGACTCTGCCAACATCTGCATAAATAAACACTTTTCTTATCAGTGTGATGAATAAATCTGCTCTTTCACTACTTTTCTCCCAGTCAATCTTAAAGGATGGCACTTCTTTGAAAAATTCTAACTTGCAGAGTCCAAATCAACTTACAATTAAACTTTTTTTTTTAAGATTGTTGATCAAGTTACATTGAAATGTTATACTCTCAGAAATTAAGAACACTATATTTATATGCAGCTTAATAATGACATTAATGTGAACATTGCTTGGAAAATAGAACTTTGTCACAACTGTAACAACATATAAGCATATACACTACTACCGTTCAAAAGTCAGAAATCAGTAAAATTTTTATTTTTTTAAGAAATTCATACTTTTATTTTTAGATTTAACTTTTACATCAGCAAGGACACAATCAATTAATCAAAACTGACAGTAAAGAAAAAAAAATGAATCGTGGTTTTCACAAATATTATGCAGCACAACATAGATAATAATAAGAAATGTTTCTTAAGCACCAAATCAGCATATTAGAATGATTTCTGAAGGATCATGTGACACTAAAGACTGGAGTAATAATGCTGAAAATTCAACTTTGCCATTACAGGAATAAATAATATTTTAAATTGTAAACCATTTAAATTGTAAAAATATTTGACAATATTACTGTTTTTGCTCAACCTAGGTCATCAAAAGAGACTTCTTTCAAAAACATTTCAATAAAATGGGCTTGATGAACAAATAGTTGTAAATGCATTTTGGCAGATCCAAAGCCATATTTATAAAATATATAAATATATAAACATGGTCATCCTAATGGATTGGTCTTTCCTGAGCAAATGCAAATCTTGTACATCTACTGCATCTCTGACCCATGTGAAGTGAAACTTTACCACATTAATTACCACATAATTCAGTCTTTAGGTTTGTGCATGATAAGAAAGGAACCTTATATCAATGCAACCATCATCTAAGTCATAGCATTAAAAAATAGTCTCAGCTCAGTGTGTGTGGGCAGTGAGATTAATACACTGCTTAATCCAGGGAAATGGTGTTACTCCTACAGCTAATTAATCCACTTTAAGAAGCAGAGCCGCAAGTGAGGGATTAGACAGGATAGAGAAGAGGAGCCAAACCCTTATGACTTTATATCTGAGGAATACAAAAGGAGAAATATTGCCTTTTTGTGTTCCACAAAAGCAAGAATGTCATATGGGTTTGGAACAACATGAGGGTGAGCAAACGACAGAATTTTAATATCTGGGTGAATGGGAATACGCACTGCAGACTAAGCACTGGAAGTGAGAAGATATGATTTATAGATCCAGGGGGATGATGAATACTCCGCATGCTATCAAATAGCTTATCTTGCAATAATTCTCTCCAATGCTCTGCTGTGCTGAGAGTGCAAGCTGGCTTGATATACTGATCCGAGAACAGATCTGCCATCGCTTTTATTAGTGGTTTAATGATCCTAAATGTATGTAAGAGGGCAAGTGTCCTGTCTTGTGAGCTTAAACAGTAACATGAGATGATACAAACAAGCTGTAGAAGTGACACCAGCAGCTGTTGCCCCTAATTTACCCTCTCAGCCGACATTCCCCACAGGGCCCTCATAAACAACTCTGTATTTCTTTTTGCCGGTCTTTCTTGTGGTCTTATTTCTCATCTTCTTTTCATCATGTGGCCATGTATATACTGTACACAAAATATGCATGCAATAATCCTTTGTTTATATTAGTATTAGACAAGTATCCTTCGTACAGAATCAGTGTTTCTAAAACAACACAGAATTATTTTCTTTCAATGAGTCTATAAAAACTCCAGATTCTGGAAATACCAGAGCAGCTGTTGATTAAAGACACTTACAAGCTGTTGATGCAAAACATTATGAAGGTGAGGGAACTCAGCTGAATGATCAGTCACACAAGGGACAGTTTTAATCTTACAGAATATATGGAGAATTTCTATAACTGCATTTGGGTGATAAATTAACTTTAAAGGAACAGTTCGCCCCCAAAAATGAAAATTTGCTGAAAACCGAGTCACCTTAAGGCCATTCAAGATGTAAATGAGGTTGTTTCCTCATCTGAACAGATTTGGAGAAATTTAGCATTGCTAAACCTTACTCACCACCAACGGATCCTCTGCAGTGAATGGGTGCCGTCAGAATGAGAGTTCAAATAGCTGATAAAAACATCACAATAATCCACACAACTCCAGTTCATCAATTCATGTCTTGTGAAGCGAAAAGCTGCGTGTTTGTAATAAACACTCATAATCAAGACATTTTAAACTTCAAACCATTGCTTCTGGCTAAAATACAAGTCATCTATCCATAGCAATGCTTTAGCAATAAAATTGTCCTGTTAGAATCAAGAGAGAACACAAAGATCAAGCACTGTTTACAAGCAAAAACAGTTCTAAACAAATATGTCAGTGGATTTGGATGTGAGAGGGCTTTCCACTGGAGAAAGCCTTATTATGGATTATGAACTGGTATTTTGGCCAGAAGTGACAGTTAAAATTCGTTGGATTGGAAAAACATTGGATTTGTTTCTTACAAACACAGCTTGTCACATCACAAGTTGTGTGGATTGTTATGATTTTTTTATCAGCTATTTGGACTCTCATTCTGATGGCACCCAGTCATTGAAAAGGATCCATTGGTAAGCAAGTGATGCTTAATTTCTCAGAATCTGTTATATATAAAAAAAAACTCTACATCAAAATCTACATGTTAGATGGTCTGAGGGTAAGTAAATTGACAGCAAATTTCCATTTTTTTGGGGCGAACTATTCCTTTAAAGGACCAGACAACTTGAACTCAACTATCAAATATGTTGTAAAGCATTATATTAAGACTTACACTGTCAGATATATCATCTTTGTGGATTTTAGGCAGGATTCAGAATTCAGGAGCCTGCAAAACATGATGACTAATTCACATCTGCGTCTTTGAAACTTACATAATCTTTTTTTTTTTTTTTTTTACAAAAAAGTATTGAGGGGAACAAACATGCAAATCCAGCTGAAGACGAATTGCCTCACTATCTAGAATGCGTTTCCACATATTCTACCTGAATAAAACAATTTCCGGTCTTATCAAAAGAAAAAAGAAAAAATAATTAAGAATAATTGGAATCAACTACACTTACCACAAATGACCCATGAGTCATATCTGGCATGTGTAAAACTATTCATAAACATTATGCACAACTCAAAGACAGGCTAGGTTCAACAGCTCATTTGCATGTTAAGTAACCTCAAAGTTATATTAGAAAAACCTGAATTTAAGTCAATCATAAGCATACAGCATCATACAAGCATATTGTACACTGCATTACAAAGCAGAAACATAAGAAATTACCACTTTGGTTTTAAATGTCAGCATGTTGAAATAAACTAAACACATAGTGAAAACAGATGGATTTGAGGGTCAGTTGCCCCAGAATAAACTGCTTTTAACAGTGAGCTGTAGGCAAATGTTTATAGTTTTTGAGCACTGCTCCACATAAGGTCACACAGCTGACCTCTACACCATAAGGGGCTGTTATTTTCATTGTCTAATACCAAACAACCAGGATGGCATAAAGCAAACTGACATCTCTGGACATTGTGCACAAAAACAAGTTCCTGATTAGTTCTTATTACGTGCCGTACATGTCGTTCAGCCAGCTACACTGAAAAACAACATGCACATTAGGGATGGGCTTTCGATCCTGAAGTATCGCTATATCGATACTGATGCAAGTATCGAACGTATCGATACTCAAATAAAAAATATCGATACTAAGGTGTTTTATTTACCAGTGACTTTGTTTAACAAAAAAAATAATGCGTACATTATGCATTGAATTGGACGAATAACCTAATTTAGCGATTAACTGTGTAGGATAGAACTATTTTCCTGCTCATCTGAACCAATCAATTACAGAGAGCATTCACTCACTTCTGACCTTCTGACAGTGCATTCAAACAGGGCTGCGTTTCCCAAAAGTGTCATAAGAAACCAGATGCTTTTGGGAACTGCAGCCCAGAACAATGCTTATCAGAGGACAGAAAAAAACATATGTTTGAGTTTTTTCACAATAAATAAACTGAAATTGTAGCCTACATAGTTTGTGCGATTACATTTATTTAAACTGAACATTAAAAGTTCATATTGATCATGTTATATTCTGTAATTTTAGTATAAATCATACACTGTCAGAATAAAAATGTTGCATTTTATGCATGCAACAGCCCGTCACTGGCAGTCCCTTATGAAAACGAACCATGGTTTTACTAAAGTTCAACTATAGTATTTGTTGATTTCCATGTTTACCACTACAGTAAACATTTTAACAAATATATAACTTAATATGTTGCAATTAAGGCATATTGAATGTTAAAATGTGTTTCAGATATAAAGTTAGTGGGTATCATTACCAATTTTACTCTTAGTAATTTAATAATTTCATGAATTTCATAATTTAAAAGTTCAGTTTAGAAGTATCCTATCGGTATCGATATAGACGATACTGGCCTTTAAAAGTATCGGTATCGTATCGAAAACAAAATAAGCGGTATCGCCCATCCCTAATGCACATGCTCGGTGCATTACACCAGAGCCCAGACCTGCCTGCTTGATGAAGTGAGGGATGCAGTTAAAGTAAACGAAATGTCTTGCCATGACAAATTAAGAAGAATGCTGTGGTTTGGATTTCTTTATAATATAAAGTTTACATGTGCACTTTGCATATTTGGTTAATTAACCTAAAATGTGCTTTATGCACTAAGAAGAAGAGATTTTAAAAAGACCCAAAATACAGGGTTATCCCTGGATAGACCTACCAATGAAAGTATGCTTAAGCATTTTGTCAGGCAATATCTCAACTTAAGGCAACTTTAAATCAAGTTTCAGTGTGCCATAACTAAACATTCCCCAGCGCTGGCGTTTATAATGAAGTGCACAGATTATTACTATTGTGTTTACTTTGCGTAACAGAAGCACGTGGTAAACAAACAGCTGGGGTCAGGCCAGCACGCGCCTCGAACGTTCTGCTCTCGCGCCTCCTTTTATTAAAATCATGACGTCGAGAAGTTTGACACCACACGTGAATGAAAATAAACGAGCATTCAGAAGGAAAAAAACCCCGACGCAGTGGCAGACACAGCAAATAAAGGCGCCAATACTGCTCAAACTCAGAGGTAAACCCGTTTGAGTTCCATTCAATCAGTGAAACCACTGCTGAATACATTAGTTATAGCCTATTTGTATCGGGCTGATAGTAGGCGGTGTTTCTGCCGTCTATACACAGTAATGAATGCTCTGCTTGTAAAAGCAGAAGCATATATGTCTAATTGTAATTAACATTATAGGCCTATTAGCGACATTAAACGCCGTGTCTACAACGGACGCGACAATTGTCGTGTCGCGCCGCAACAGCTAAAGTCTGTCTACACGTGACGCGACAAAGCGACCGTTGCAAATCATTTAAACTTTAGTCATAAACCGAACGAGGGATCAGTTTATTGTCGGGGATTTGTCGTGCCGCGCCGCTCCGGTGTAGACACGGTAGCTCAATACCTGTTCCGCTAGTATCTAAAACATAATAGGGGAATCCGACTCATTTCAGCGAATCGATTCGTTCGAACAGTTAGTTTCAAGGAATCATTTCAAAAGGATCCAACGTTCTTTTACGTCATGACGTCTTTGCTTCATCCCAGGGTCCCTAACAGCCTGCTGAGGCATGTATGTAGCATGTATCACACATTTTGTTTAGAATTTAAATATAATATGCATATAAATTAAACTACTAATTCTATCTAATTCTATGTATCTGAAAAGTGTATTCACGCCCAAATAAAATTATATTTATTAAAGCCAAGGCTTGTTGCTTGTTGATATAGCCGTCAACAAATTTTTACAATATATCCAGTACATTTTATATGTAACGTTAATATTCAAGTTATTTGGCCATTAGAGTAACTTTTATAGTTTTCGTCCCATCAGTGAAATGCTTGGTTCAATCCAAATCCTCGGATTCATAATCCAAGTCGGATTATGAATAGGACATTTTCGAAAGAAGCGGGTCTTGCTCAATGAGTCAGCGAGATGTCGAATCACGAACCGTACGGATCGATTAATTACGATTCCTAAAAGACCGGTGTTTTGTGGAACGGTTCAACCGAAGCATTACAGAGATCCGACTCAAATGAACGATTCACTCACGATTCGGACACATTAACCAGCGGGCAAACGGAGTCTACAACGTTAAAAGACGGCCAATGTCTTTTAACTTTCGGTTTAAGGGTCTCGCTTTAATCGGTGCACTCGAGGAATAAACACTGCCAAGGAAGAATGTCTGTTTATGATAGTGCAACAACCACATGATGTATGTATTTATTGCTCATGTGGAGGTGTAGTATTATGGACTTACCAGCCGTTTCTTCGCCACTCCTCCCTCCTGCTCGATCACAAACCCAAACAGATGAAAGAGCTCAAATTGCGCCTCCGCAATATAACACACCTTCTACCTTCTTCTAACAACAGACCATAAATAAATCAAATCAAGCCTTTAAATGTGCTCAAATCCGTACGCATTATTAACAAATCAATAATCGTATAAACACAAGCATCGCAGGCTGTAAACTCACTGATGCTCGTGAAACAGAAAGTAAATTCGCTCCCCAGATGGCTTGAGACTGTAGTGAGATGTGCGCGCTCCTGATATAGGCTACGTCTTCATGGGATGGTCGATTGAGATATTTGGTGGTAGATGTGAACTCTGCACGTAGCTCACGACAAGAGCAGGTCCCTCCTCCTTCATCAGAGAGAGAGA
>NW_015540933.1:201061-204648 GCF_001515605.1 Sinocyclocheilus anshuiensis
GATATGTGGGGGCGTGTTAGAACGAGCCGTTTTAGGGGGGCGTGGCAGAGTCTTAACTTTGATAAAGAATATCTCTGTGGTTTTGAGACTTTAGTCTTTGCAACTTCAGGGATCTTATCTACGCAAAATCAGCTTGTAACACTCCAAAGAGAAAGGAAAACTTGAAATCGCATATGACCCCTTTAACAAGTAAACGTGAATAACTAGAAAGGTCATGGAAAGTGTAGCAATGAATGCGGTTTTTGCTGTTCGGACAGTGTGTCAGATCTGTGTCACATGTGAGTGGAAAAAAATCCGATTTAAGGCACATTTAACAGAGAGAGAGAGAGAGAGAGAGAGAGAGAGAGAGAGAATGAGAGGGTGGAGAGAGAGGGGAGTTGAGCCTGGGCGTGTGGGGAGGGATGTGGATGCTTTCACAAAGGGAAGGGCAGATTTATACATTCATACGTAGCTCCTTACACTACATCTACATTATATCCTCCAGAGATCCAGCAATTTTTTTTTCTCAGTGTAATGTACATATTTTATATTCTTATATAATATAATATAATATAATATAATATAAAACACCTGAAACCCTACATAGGAGAAGTGGTTTGGAGAATAATATAATATAATATAATATAATATAATATAATATAATATAATATAATATAATATAATAAAACACCTGCAACCTTAAATGGGATAAGCACTTTGAAGAATGATTAAATATAATATTATATAACATCATAATTTTAGTTTTCTTTTTCTTTATCTATATATAAATAACATTAAAAAGTTTTGCGTTTATACACTATATAAGCATTCATATTTGATGAATCTAGGGTAGTCTTAGAAAGTTCGAATCGGTGCCCAGTGCAAACCGATTTGTCTCTGGGAAGCACAGTGAGTGGGCACACTTGGTTGAGACATAGTCTGTGCGCGTGTGCCAGTGCATGCCAATGAGGTGCCACTGACAGACACATATTGTACCAGAGCCAACTGGGCGGAATCATGGGAACCCATGAATAGCTGCCTGGGGGTGGGTCGGGAGACCAGGATGGCAGCGCTTACAAAGCCCTATTGAGGTTGGCACACCGGGCACTAGACTGGCACTGAATCAAGTGACATGTGGGGGATAAAGAGTGCAAGGAGGCAGGAAGCATTATCCTTCATACAAACCGATGAAGCATAATGGAGTATTACTCTATGCATTGTATATGGACCTGTAGAATGACAGTTAAAGCGATCTCAACCTTTGTCAACCACCACAAACATCCTTTTGCCCCCATATTCAATGCTTACTCAAAACAGCGATCATGTCATTAGAGTACACATTAGAGAATACTATGGAAGTGAATAGGGTCCAGAAACTGTTGCCCACATTCTTCAAAATATCTTCTTTTATGTTCATCAGAACAAAGAAACTCAAAAAGTTTGGAACAACTTGAGGGTGAGTAAATGATGGCAGAATTTTTGAGTAAACTATTCCTTTAACTGTCTTTGTGATCCTATTCAATCACCACCAAATTTGACATTGATCTTGTTTGACACATGCTTTAACATGCCCTACAGTACTGGTACCGTATGCTGTGTTCACTTAACATGCAGTGCTCAAAATCACGTTACATGCTTGTCTTTTAATAATAGCTTTAAGGCATATGCAAATATTAGGCTTGGTGAGTGTTAAATGAGCTATATCATTGTTTTTTTCAGTGTTTTTTCCCCCCATTGAGGTTATTAAAATATTTTGAATCTATCTAGAAGTAGGCGTTAATTTACATCTCCATTCAGTGTGCAGAGATTCAATAATAAAGCATGTCTTATGCTTTTATAGACAAATAAGTGCTGATTTCACAATGCGATTCAAATTACGCACTTGGACATTTTTTTTTCTTAGCTTGTGATATGCAGTACATCCCACAGAATAGCAGAGATGCCAGTCAATGAAACGTACAGAAAGAGGATCCATTGTCCCTGGTGAATTTTCTGAATTCTGTGAAAAACTGGTTTCTGCCATATACACTTGAAGCTGAATCTTGTAAAGAAAGCACTGTGATGAAGGCTTCCTCTTGACTTTTTAATAAAAACGGATGTGTAGGTAGTTCTATGAATCTGTTTTGAGCAGCTGAAGAGAGAACAGGAAATTGTCAGACAACAGGGGAGCTCTGTCTAGTCTATCTCCATGGTCACCACAGAAGCGTAACTCAAAAGTTCAGATCTTAATGCAGGCCTACTTCTAATTTGTATGTGAAGGCTTCTCTCGCCCTCTAGTGCTTGCAGATTGCTATTACATTTAAGAGTTGCATTGCAGCAAAAAAAACAAAATCAAAGCCACTGTGTTACATAACAGAATATCTGCCACAACAATTAGCATAGCCTTCCGATTCAGAGCTAAATGCCATTGAGAGGCAATCTCTATTTATCTGTCCATGTATAGGTTTGGATGTTTTATTGTTTTTTTTTTTGAGATATTAGTGTTCAAAAGTATTATTTTATAAGGTGATTTTTTAAAGAATTCTAATTCTGACCAAGACTGTATTTATTTCATTAAAAATACAGAAAAAAACTGTAATCTTTTGAAATATTGCAATTTAAAATTGTAACAACTGCAGAATTTTCTGCAGCATTATTCCAGTCTGCAGTGTCACGTGATTCTTCAAAAATCATTCTAATATGCTGATTTGGTGCTCATCAACAACCATTATTATCAATGTTGAAAACAGTTGTCCTGCCTAATATTTTTGTGGAGACTGTGATACGTTTTCTTCAGGAATCTTTGATGAACAGAAGTTGAAAAGAACAACATTTATTTGCAATAGAAATGTTTTGTAACATTATAACTATCTTTACTGTCACTTTTCATCAATTTAATGCATCCTTGCTGAATAAAAGTATTATTTTATCAAAAAAATATTTCATCATATTTAAATCATGTTTTGAGAAAAATAAACTTACACTAAATGAAATGCACAAAATGGAAATAAACACAAATCTAGTGTGCTACTGTATACATGCACACTTTCTTTATTTGCTACATATGATTCTCTAAAGATAAGTTGACACAACAAACACACCCTATAGCGCAGTGTAGAGGGTTTTGTTGTTGTTTTGTAATGTGATTAGAGCATCAGCTGTTCTAACAGTTATTGGGAATGTTATTTACTACACACCTGAAGGCAACAACTGACCTTTAACCAAAATAGAGAGAGACTTGACAGAGGTCATAGCTGGGAGGGAGTAGAGCGCTGTCATGTGAAGATGAAGCTTGTGGGTGAACATTCAGTTTGGTTTATCAGAGAGGAATATAGAAATCATAATACCAGGCATTGTTAGAATATTAGTGGTAAGAAAATGTGTTATAAAAAGTTAGAGAAAATGAGTTATCTGTTGCAGATGGAGAACAATGCGAGTCCAAACACTGATAATTTCCGATCAATTGTTTATTCTATTGATTTGGTAAGTAAGAGTGTAGTAACTTGATTAATGTGGCCCTTTAGGATACAATAAACCCCTTCATTGTGATAAAAGGTCTGTATCCTACAGTAAATCATCCCTTAATTTTATATTTTTAGACTAAAGTCATCAGCTTCATATTAATTAGA
>NW_015540933.1:205184-218518 GCF_001515605.1 Sinocyclocheilus anshuiensis
TATATATATATATATATATATATCAATAAAAACTGTTTCCATAACAGACGTTTTCACTTTTCTGATCTACATCTATGTATCCTCTAGGTGGCAGCATATTAACATTCATGGCCTGATTAAGGTTATGCATTTTATGAAGATGGAGCATATGAAGCCTTACTTGATATACGTGGGTAGTGTTTCACTGTACCTCTTTTAATGTCTCCACAGCGCTAGAAATTATACACTCTGCTTGTCCTTTTATCCCCTCATTTGGAGCTGCACTAATGGTTATGATACATCAGAGGATGTGTGAATCACAGATTCCCCCTTTCAGTAGCTAAAGATGATGTATGAAGTTTCCATGGTTTCTGTAGAACATAAAAAAACAGAGATTCATGCTCCGGCACAAGCAGTCACAGACAGCAGATGTCTACATGTTTGAATGACTAGAAGAGATTTAATCTTTCAACAGTGTCAAGGATACTTTCTACAATGCTCAACCAACTATAAAAGTACTTTTTGTAGAACACTATGGTAATAAATGGACAAGAGAGCAATTTTCAGAATGATAAAAGCCAGAACTGTACTTCTTTTTTCCCTGATGCTTCATACATCATTTAATTGTTTATTTCTGTAGAATGTATGCATTTCTTTTCTAGTTTTCGACTTTAAAAGTCTGTATGATTGATGTTTGCTTGTTTTAAATGAACAATGCATGTTTCTACTGCAAAAAAATGAAATTCTTAAAGGGGGAGGGGGGGTGGTACAATGCTGTTTCATGCATTCAGAGTTGTTTACTCTGTTAAAGAGTTGGATTCCCATGCTAAGCATGGACAAAATTTCAAAAAACAATTTGGAAGTATGACAGTATTCTGTGCCAAAAATCTTACTTCCGGGTTTGTACAAGTTTCGGAGAGTTTTTTTCGATCGTGGCTCTTCATGACGTAAACGAGGGTGGGACTCCTTATATGGGCATTTCTCCCGGAAAAACGCGCCCGCAGACATATCGACCAGAGCGAGAATGAGAGCGAGATCGCGCCCATCAATGCGCTTCATCCGGCGGCAGCAGGGGACTTGCTCGGGAAGAATGTCTCCAAAGAAGTGTGTTTTTGGTTGTAAGGGAAAGATAACTTTGTTCAGCTTCCTAAAGAACCCAGCGTTATGTAAACAGTGGATGCAGTTTGTTTTTCCAGGGCAGCAACGGAGTTTCACAAGTGTGTTTGTTGACAAACGTTTTATAAACAAGGCCCAGTTCGACGCTGGATTTGCACATCATTTGATACTGAAAGATGGAGCGGTCCCAGCTATAAAATCTCCCGATCATGATTCAGAACGGCAGATGGTAAGTGAAATGGCATCAAATGTCTGTTTTGTTGGCAATTGACGCTCAAGTGCTTGTCACTCTTTAGCTCCGCCCACGGCGCGCCTCCAGGAGCTCGGCTTTTTCCGGAGAGAATCGTAAAGCTGTATCTTTCTTTTATAAATATGATAAAACTAAAGACGTTTTGGATATATGAATGATGCAGTACTACTCTATATGTACTCAAGATTAACATGAGATTGGGTGAAACTGTGTTATGTCCCCTTTAAGAACAGATATGAAAAGTAGTCATTGTGGTTAAACAGGTGCAACGACAACTGTCATTTTCACATCACTTAGTAGAAAAAGTTCATTCCAGGCAATGCTAGGTGGCAGTCTGTGCAATGTCTGCAAAGGTGGTGTCCTTTTAAAGGCACTGTTAACAGACGATACAATTTTAATGCCCCTCAAATAATTTGCTAGCCGATAGAGGACACTTCACTCCAGACATTTCACAGTTGAGCCTGTGGCATTACTTACAGCTAGGGAAAAGTTGTGTAACACATCTTCATGGCCTCTTTTACTAATGAAGAGGTGTGAACACTGAACCCTGTGACTTTCTTTCAATAGTGTTAACTGCTATCAGTCTCTCTACAATTCAAAGAATTTTGTATTCACATGCACATACATTGCATTACAGTCAGGTCATTTAGTAGCTCTGGATGTTTAAGAGCTGCTTCAGAACAATTTAAGGGTGACACTTCACATTGCAGCTTTCCTATTAGTCACATTTTTTAGATATATACACTATGGGGTAAAAGTTTGGAATAATTAGGTTTAGTTAATGTTTTTGAAAGAATTCTCTTAAGCTCTCCAAGCCTGCATCCAAGCCACAGTTTTATTAAAGAACTGTTTTCTTTGTGAATATATATTTAAAATATATATTCCTGGGATGGCAAAGCTGAATTTTCAGCAGCCATTACTTCAGTCTTCAGTGTCACATGATCCTTCAGAAATCATTATAATATGCTGATTTGGTGCGCAGTTATTATCAGTTATTATTGGTATTTAATTATTAATAACTCCACCGAAGACTGGAGTAATGGATGCTGAAAATTTGGCTTTGCTATCACAGTAATGACATTTTAAAATATATTCAAATAGAAAACAATTATTTTAAATTGTAATAATATTTCACAATATTACTCTATTTATTCTATTTTTTATTTAAAAAAATGCAGCCTTGGTGAGCATAAGAGACTTTAAAAATTTGAACTATTCCAAACTTGTACAACTTGTACTTGCACACCGCTTTTTGAAAGATGTGATCGTCTCTGCAGTTCGGGTTTGTAGTTCATTCCACCGGAAAGAAACAGAAACAATGAACTTTTTTCACTTTTCCTCACTGTGACTTAAGTCGTGCTTGTGGTTAGAAGGCCTAGCAATAGAGCATTGCAGTAGTCTAGTCTTCAAATGACAAGAACTGCACTACAGATTCATTTACAAGTAGCATGCACAGTTAATAAAGAACTTCTTCAACGCTGCCAAAAGACAGGATGCATCTGGAGGTTTTAACTAGACCTCATCTGCTCTTTTTGTGGGTTATAAAACATAAGCTTTTTACTGTGCAAGATACAAAAATGGTTTAGTGTCATTTTTCCTCGCTGTGAAGAGGCTTAGTCGCTGGATAGAAGGCCTGGCAATAGAGCATTGTAGTAATCCAGTCTTGAAATTACAAGAACTAGTGCATCTCAATCAGCTCCCTTGTTCAGTAGTCAGGGCACTGATCAGGGAGTCGGCCATTTTAAGGGCTGTCTCAATTGCGAAATCCTTCCAGTGCACTGGAACGTTCGATCCCTGAAAAATCCCACAATGCACCGCAAAAACTAGGGAGCATCGGCGCTCAGTATGCTCCCTTACCGGGAATAACGTCACATTTCTGAAGCGTGAAACATAAACCACACGAGTCAACTCGATAAATGTAATGACACACGATAGAAGATTTGAAAAGATAGACCGTTTTAGTATATTTCAACATAAACACATCGCTAGACAGGTAATGAACACATCTAATTATCATTTATAATTAATATTCAGCTAAAATGTAAGAACATAACAGAACTATGTGTTTAAAAATAAAAATCAAAAAATCTAAATGAGATTGGTCCTGCCTGTTGTTTATTAATTCCAGTGATGACATTCTACTATGTTGTCCGTTGACGCTGTACGTAATCATGTCACTGGAATTCGAGTGATCACTGTCCCAATGTGCAGTGAGTCAGGGAACTTACCAGTGCCCGAATTCGTGTACATGATCTACTGATTCACGAGCTCAGGAGCTAGGGAGCTGATTGAGATGCACCCTTAGAGAAGTTATGCCATGTATTCTGACAGGAAGGGTCTTATTTTCCTAACAGTGCTCCCAGTTTCCTTGCTGTTGTGGTTGGTGCTAGTGTTGTGGACCCCAGTTTCACAAGGATGTTGTTGTCAGCTGATGGGTTTGCATCAACAAGGAGCTCTGTCTTTGCAAGGCTGAGCTGCAAATGATTTAGATTCAAGCAGACATGTCTGATAAGGCAGGAAGATATATGAGGTGAGACAGTGGAATCATCAGGTTGAAATAAAAAATAGAGCTGCGTATCATCTGCATATCAGTGGTAGGAGAAGCGATGTGCCTGTATGACTGCCTAGTGAGGTTGGAGAAAAGAAGAGGAGCACACACTGAACCTTGAGGCACCCCAGTGATTAGTTGATGTCACTCAAGACACCAGTCCTTTCCAGAAAACCCTGAAAGATCTACCCCTGAGGTAGGACTGTAGCCACCAATGTACT
The DNA here is from genome assembly GCF_001515605.1 of Sinocyclocheilus anshuiensis. Lineage (NCBI taxonomy): Eukaryota > Metazoa > Chordata > Actinopteri > Cypriniformes > Cyprinidae > Sinocyclocheilus > Sinocyclocheilus anshuiensis. The sequence goes on from NW_015540933.1 coordinate 209,299, forward strand.
GTACCTGTGATGCCCAAGTCAGAACGGATGGACTGGAGGATCTGGTGGTTAAGAGTGTCAAAGGCTGCAGACAGGACTGAGTATTGGCTTTTTGAATAGCAGGGTTACCCAGGCCTATTTAAATACGCTGGGAAATTTTCCAGTAGTGAGGGATGTGTTGATGATGTGAGTGAGAGTGGGTAGTAATGTTGATGAGATCACCTGCAGTAGTTGGGAAAGGATTGGGTCTAAGGGACAGGTTATAGGACATCTGACACTGAGAACTTTGAAAACCTTATTATCTGTATGAGGAGAGAGGGAAGAGAAGAGTGGAATGTGTTAGGGATGGACATTTCAAGCAAAAAGAATATTCGAAAATCGCTGAGTATTATTCGATTATGTAGAAAACCGCACCCCTCCCCCCACATGCACGAACATATACTACACACCCATAAACGGAGAGAGATCATTCACGCTTTCAGTTTGTATGTTAACAAACTGTTTAATTCATTAGGGAAAAGGCTATCTTAAAGGGATAGTTCACCCAAAAATGAAAATTCTGTAATTAATTACTCACCCTCATGTCGTTCCAAACCCGTAAGACCTCTGTTCATCTTCGGAACACAAATTAAGATATGTTTGATGAATTCTGAGGGCTCTCTGACCCTCCCATAGACAGCAAGGGTACATTCATCCATGAATATCACCTCAAGCCATAATGACGGTCTAAATGCGTAATGTGCAGTGAGTCAGGGAACTTACCAGTGCCCGAATTCGTGTACATGATCTACTGATTCACGAGCTCAGGAGCTAGGGAGCTGATTGAGATGCACCCTTAGAGAAGTTATGCCATGTATTCTGACAGGAAGGGTCTTATTTTCCTAACAGTGCTCCCAGTTTCCTTGCTGTTGTGGTTGGTGCTAGTGTTGTGGACCCCAGTTTCACAAGGATGTTGTTGTCAGCTGATGGGTTTGCATCAACAAGGAGCTCTGTCTTTGCAAGGCTGAGCTGCAAATGATTTAGATTCAAGCAGACATGTCTGATAAGGCAGGAAGATATATGAGGTGAGACAGTGGAATCATCAGGTTGAAATAAAAAATAGAGCTGCGTATCATCTGCATATCAGTGGTAGGAGAAGCGATGTGCCTGTATGACTGCCTAGTGAGGTTGGAGAAAAGAAGAGGAGCACACACTGAACCTTGAGGCACCCCAGTGATTAGTTGATGTCACTCAAGACACCAGTCCTTTCCAGAAAACCCTGAAAGATCTACCCCTGAGGTAGGACTGTAGCCACCAATGTACTGTACCTGTGATGCCCAAGTCAGAACGGATGGACTGGAGGATCTGGTGGTTAAGAGTGTCAAAGGCTGCAGACAGGACTGAGTATTGGCTTTTTGAATAGCAGGGTTACCCAGGCCTATTTAAATACGCTGGGAAATTTTCCAGTAGTGAGGGATGTGTTGATGATGTGAGTGAGAGTGGGTAGTAATGTTGATGAGATCACCTGCAGTAGTTGGGAAAGGATTGGGTCTAAGGGACAGGTTATAGGACATCTGACACTGAGAACTTTGAAAACCTTATTATCTGTATGAGGAGAGAGGGAAGAGAAGAGTGGAATGTGTTAGGGATGGACATTTCAAGCAAAAAGAATATTCGAAAATCGCTGAGTATTATTCGATTATGTAGAAAACCGCACCCCTCCCCCCACATGCACGAACATATACTACACACCCATAAACGGAGAGAGATCATTCACGCTTTCAGTTTGTATGTTAACAAACTGTTTAATTCATTAGGGAAAAGGCTATCTTAAAGGGATAGTTCACCCAAAAATGAAAATTCTGTAATTAATTACTCACCCTCATGTCGTTCCAAACCCGTAAGACCTCTGTTCATCTTCGGAACACAAATTAAGATATGTTTGATGAATTCTGAGGGCTCTCTGACCCTCCCATAGACAGCAAGGGTACATTCATCCATGAATATCACCTCAAGCCATAATGACGGTCTAAATGCGTTAAAACATTGTGAACAGCCTGAATGAAGGCACTTATGTGAACATTAATTTTAACGTCTGTTTTCATAACAATAACCTATCTCATATTTTTATTCAAAAACTGAGCATGTCCACATGTTTGGGATGAAGACGGGAGCGCAATCTGTTCACTATTTTAGTCCGGCTGCAGAGAACACCCAGATAAGCACATTCGGGCTGATTCCGGCTGAAATGCGGCACTGTCGGCTCAGTCTCGGCATCGGTGAGAAGATAACGGGCCAGAGCCGAGCCGACGCTACAAAACACTTCTGGCTGACAGATGGCTTTTTCTCTATGGGCCGATCTCGGCTGAAAGCTGTTGTACATGCGGCAGGTCTGCACTCAGTGTAGTTGTGTGTATTTACTTTCGGCCTGAGCTCGTTTTGTCACAGGCAGGCCGCTGCTAGAATGAAGGAAATCAGCCGCAGAGAAAAAGATTTGGCAGTTAAATCTTGACTCAAATCTACAGTATGCGCGTGAAACATTGTGTTGTTCTGCTGTTGTCTTTGACAGCTTTTAGGTGCTCTACTGGCAGCGCCACCCTCTGCTTACATGAACGCGTCACCAGCACATCAGCACTGAAAACATGGAGAATTATTGTCTAAAAAAATTGCACAGCCTATTCGATATTCTATTAATAAATCAACTAATTGAATATTCGAAAATCGTGACCCATCCCTAGAATGTGTGGGTGGAAGTTGGCTGTGGGTAAGTGGTGTAGAGAACTGGCTGCTGGTGGTTACCACCTTATCAGTGTAATAGCTGGCAAAGACATCAGCAGTCAGAGAAGAAGTGGAAAGAGGTGTAGGGAGACAGTGAAGAGAAGCGAATGTTGTGTATAGTTTCCAAGTGTCTGAGGTGTTACTGATTTTGTTTTGGCAGTGAATTATCTTGGCAACAGAAACAATAAAAGAGAATGGTACTTAATCTGGTTAGCGGAGTTTTTAATCTTGCTATAGTTCCTCTCGGCATCTCTGAGCTTGGTTTGATGGTCATGGAGAACATATGTGAGCCAGGGGCTGGGAGGTGTCACAAGTACTGGCCTGGAGGTGAGAGGACACATGTGACCAAGGCAGGGTAAGTGCTTTCATGTAACTATTTGTTGGAAAATATACTGGTTCAAGATGAGCATGAATCTGCACAGCATCAAGACTCATCTCAAACAAACCTGTAATATTTACCTGCCCTACAGAGTCGTTTACAAGTAGCAGGCACAGTTAATAAATAACTTCTTCAATGCTGCCACAAGACAGGATGCATCTGGAGGTTTCAACTAAACTTCATCCGTTCTTTTTGTGGGTTATAGAGCATATGTTTACTAATATTAGGTTAATGTTTGTTTACTGCATGAGACAGTTTTGCCAACCTTCAGTCGTGGTTTAATGGATAGAGATTTGGACTTGTAACCCGAAGATCACGGGTTCGAGTCTCGGATCTGGCAGGGATTGTAGGTGGGGGGAGTGAATAAACCAGCGCTCTCTCCACCCTCAATACCACGACTGTGAGACCCTTGAGCAAGGCACCGAACCCCCAACTGCTCCCCGGGCACCGCAGCAATATGTCTGCCCACTGCTCTGGGTGTGTGTGTGTGTGCTCACTACTGTGTGTATGTGCACTTAGATGAGTTAAATGCAGAGCATAAATTCCGGGTATGGTTCACCATACTTGGCCACACATCACTTCACTTTTCACTTTTTCACATTTCAAATTGGTGCCCACGAGAGATGACCCTAATAGGTTGCCCTACAATAGGTGATTTGGTCCCACTTAGGTGGCCTTAACTACTATGTACTTGGATCAAAAAATAAATACAATGTACTTATTTTGATCATATTTAATTGCAAAACACTTTTGTTGCTATTGAGGTGGGATACGGGTAAGGTTAAGGACAGGTTTAGTGGTATGGGTAGGTTTAAGAGTGTGTTAAGGTGTAAGAGATAGGTCAACAGTGTAATTATAAATATAATTACACTGATTAATTACAGATGTAATTTTTAATTTTTAAATATAAGTACAACATAAAAAAAATGTATGTAAACAATAAGTGCATTATATCAAATTATTAATTTAAATGACATACGTAGTAGTTAAGGCCACCTAATATATAGTGGGACTGGTGACTTTTTTTGGTCTGTTTACATAATAACTCAAGGCATTGTTTTCAAATTTAATGTGGCTAGTATTATTTCTTAAAGCAATAAGTGCCTAAGGAGTGTTTCTAGGCACGATGCGGAGTGGGGATGTTTGGAGCGTTCTAAATTCACTGTAAATCATGGCTTTACAGGGCTTATTGCTTTTATAAAATGGTTATTCCAGAAAAATTCCAAGAAAATTCACAACAAAGTCTAATGTATGTTCTGGAGTCATTTACAACAGCTTTAGCATGCAGCTTTCATCTACTTGCCATACAAATACATTATATAAATGTAGCCCCCTACAGTTAAGTAAGTGGAATTTATACAAAGTCGCTGAATATTACAAAACTACATACTGTTGCTCTAACCTACTGTACAAGCCGAAAATATTTTGCATAAATCTCATATTCTTGTAACTATTTTTTTTAAATTCAAAATTCACTTGAACTTTGAGACTGAAAATATGATCTACTAAATCCTAACCTGTACATCTGCAGTGTGCTTTCTTCTGTCATCTGAGACTGTTTGGAAATCTTGGCGGGCTGGAGAATAACAGCATGCTATCTCTGAGACACACAGCTGTTGGCCCATCTGCTGTGTGACAGACAGGTCTGTTAGGAAAATATGAATGGCAATGTGAAGTCATTAGTTCTGGGTGAGTGTGGTTAATATGCACTGATCTGAGACCAGCCCCACCAAAACCAAACAGCTTGACTGTACAAAGAACCAGCAGGTTTTGTCTTAGATTAGTGCAACTGCAGGGGGTTCAACTCACAACTCTGAAACAATATGGTCAGACTGACATTTAACAAACACACCGATTAAAATGTTTTGTATTAGGCTATTTTATGTGGATACATCACAGCTGGCTATTTTAAGGATAATGCCATGGAAAAAATTTATTTTGTTGTTTTTTTTTTTATTAAGAATGTCTCCTTTCTTCTTTAAAGCACTGGAAATTACAAAAAAAAAAAAAATTGGAAAGTTATTGTAAGCTTTTACAAAGAATGTAAAATGAATGAGTGAAATCTCCCAAAGCAAATGTTCTTTAAACATAAATCCACTAAATCCTGACTGTTGTCTAGGGTGTCTGTGTGTTCTTTACGGCTTAAATATAGTTCACATATTCTGTCATCATTTACTCACCCTCATGTCTTTTCAAATCTGAATGACTTATGTATATTTGTCCACACTATGGAAATCAGCATGTTTATACATTATATTAACATTACAAATTACACAAATGACCTTTAACTGATCACTAGCTTCAGCCTTGTTACGGTGAGTATGTTTGTGTATATAACATGATCCTCGTCTCTCAGTCGGATTCTGACTGTCTGGCGGTGAAGGTATGCTGACTAACCCAGCTGACAGACTGTTTACAGTATCATTTTACAGCATGCTATAGAGGCAGAGGGCAAGAACAGTTTGAACCTGCAGCCTCTGACGCTAATAACCATCTACCATGCTTGCTTTACCCTTGCCTGGCTCTTTTTGTAAAGATAATTTTGAAAGCACTAATGGTGATCTTTGTATCAAATGTTTATTTAGCAATACATCTTTGGTATCATTGGGTAATTCGGTTGTACTTGAGCTAGGTTGGAAGAGAGGGACCGTTGGTTTGAAGGTGATTTAACAAACTGTGGCTGTAAGGAACCTGGAAGGGAACCATCTCTGCTAGTATTGCAGCACTCTGCTGATTTGTACACTCTGAAAAAGATGGTTCTTTATGGAACCCTATAAAAAGGGTTCTATTTAGCACTAAAAAGGGTTCTGCTACAAGCCGAAGAACCCTTTTCTGGTACTGTTTAGAACCATTTTACTTAAGAGTGTAGTGTCAACTACCAAGTTTCCACATTGGCGATAAATCATATTGCTAATAGATATCCTAAATACACAGACTGTAAAGTACAGACTTCACTGTACTATGATTATGGCCAGTATGGCCATACAAAATTGAGCAAGGTGTCACGGAACAATTTAATATTCGGAAATGGTTTGCCATCTTCTTGATCAAAATAACAAGTCTAGTTTAGCCATTTGCCGAAGGTTGCTGAAAAAAAAACTCTGGACTGTATTTGCTCCTCTGACAGATGGCTTTATTTAAAAAAAGACACAATAAGGCAAAATTAAGATTAATTAAGAATAATAAAGATTTTTAGCATAATCATATTAGAATGATTTCTGACGGAAACATGTGACACTGAAGACTGGAGTAATGCCTGTTAAAATTTCACAATATTACTGTCTTTACTGTATTTTTGATCAAACAAATGTAGCCTTGGTAAGCATAAGATACTTATTTTAATAACAATTTTATATTTAAAATGATGACATTATAGGTCTGGGGCAAATGTAAAACAATAAAAACTATAAGGGTATCTGAAAATTCTCAAATAAATAAAGGATGTGAAATTTAATAATATGTAGGCCTATAACACAACACAGTATTGCTGGGTGATATTCCGGTTCAAACGGTAAACCAGTTTTAGAGAATGAATTTGCGTTCTCATTCAGCCCGTCTGTTCTTTCGGTTTCGTGCAGATGTGTTTTATGTAGACATGTGCCGGTATTTGGTAATGCAATATATCAAGGTAATGAATATGTAAGGTATTGTTATCGTGGGCACTTCAAAATACCATGAATAATTCTTTATTACAAATTATTCAGATTTTTTGAATGCATTTTAAGAATATTTTCCCTATCAAATGGTCACAATCTACAACAACGCTGTATGCTGCGTGAAAGACACGTGCGCACTCTGCATGGTGGAACACGTGAGAGACGCTCTGGATGAAAGCGCACATTCACTCTCTGACAGCAGATGGCGCTAAACTGCAGAAATGCAGCCGTTACCCCGGAATTAAACTAATAACAAAACAGTAGCTGATTCAGAAGCGCCAGATTGTCATAGCAAAGTCAGAATTACCTCCTCTCCTAGGTTCACGAAACGGTCGTCCATAAAATGCATTGCTGTTCTGTTGTAAGTAATCTTAAAGATTCCTAAATAAATCTACTTTCGGAAGGCCAAATAAAGTGCTTTTGCTTTCACCTAGAAACACACAGCGTCTCCCTGACATGACTGCATCAACACTAACTGCGTTTACTGAAACCACGCCTTCTTTGTTTGCGTGAACATTTGGGCGCATCATGCAAATATTTCCACATAGTGAGGTAGATATGTGGGGGCGTGTTAGAACGAGCCGTTTTAGGGGGGCGTGGCAGGTATGTAGGATTGACACTGAGTGGTTGAACTAGGTATTGCAGTCCAAATTCTAAATATTGGAGAGGGTTTTTTTCACCTGGTCCCTCCTCCTCAGACTTGACGCAGATGCAGGTTGCCAGATTGACGACACCAACAATAATCTCTCAAACGCATCTCCAATATTTGTTCTGCTTTTATTATACCGTTGTTGATCATAACGTTTTTTGGATGGATGTCGAGGCTTTTTAGGATAGGCAGAAAGTTCTATTTCCCACTCTGACCCCTTTCGTTTGCCAGGTTATGACTGAAATGAAATGCGCTGTGTTTCCCGCCAACTGGCAACCCGGTGTGCCGAAATACAATTGGGTAAACTGGCAGTGGGCGGGTTTCACAAACCAAAACAGAGACCGACATTCCGGCCCAGAACGCACATTTTCAAAGGAGAATAACTGACTGTAGCATTGTTTTTCAGATAAACAAATATGTTAACTTAGCATGTTTCTTAAATATCTGCAAACATATTATGGTATTTTTATGTTAAAAACTTACATACAGCACCTTTAAGGCTCTATTAATTAACATTAGTTAATTCATTAGTTAACAAACTACCAATGAAAAATTCTTCTAAACATTCATTAATCTTTAATTAATATTTAATAACAGGTTGTCATTAAAATCAAAAGGTGCAAGTGTTTTTTAATGATTTGCATTTTTTAAACAAAGATGAATAACTTCAGTAGCAAATGTATCTATTGCTCATTATTAATTGTTAATGCATTAAATAAGGTTAACTAATGAGATCATATTGTAAAGTGTTACTTATTGGTCTTTATAATTCTTTTGCACTTTAATCTGTGAAATTTTTGACTTTATACATTTTCTGTGTATTACTTTATTGTATGTAAATGCTCAGTTCTTTCTGTTATAAGAAAAAAGTTATTAAACCTGTTATAGTTTATGACAGTACTTTTTTTGCAATTAAATGTCAATACCGTGATAATACTGTATACCGTGATAAAAGCATTAGCAATTAATCGCAACATTGAAAATTTCATACTGTCATATATGTCTAGTTTTATGTAGCATAATTTCACAAAGCTAAGGTCAGACCATTCTGTTTTTGCTTTCAATTCTGAAATTATACAACCTATTTTACATCAAAAACTGCTCATGCTAAATGTAACATGTTTGTTTGCATCTTGATTAAAACGCAGTGGTTCTACTGTTTCGTGCATTCTAATTCATATAAAGGCACAGTCGGGGAAAATAAAAAGTTCAAATTGGTTTGTTTTGAAAACCTACACCAGATTCCTCACCCCAGGACACATTTGCAAAGGAACTGTGTCCTGTCCCCCACAGAGACCTAAGACCCATGAAAATAATCAAGTCTATCCCGCCCTCTCCGGCTGTGTCTTTCCCATTCTTAGGAAATACCTGAGAGGAGGATGGAGATGAATTGTTTGAGTCCATCACCGTCACAGGCTTCCTTCCTATGATTCAGAGAGGAGGATATGGGCCATGTTATTACAGACACACCCAAAGTGAGACAGGACAGAAGGACAGCCGCCCGATGTCACCTCACCTAGAGTACCACAGCCTAAGAATAGCAGGGCGGAAGGTACATGGAACATAACAGCTGTTGGAAGAAGAGGATGCAGACTCCCAGCATTCATTGTGACCCTTTATTAGTTGGGTAGATTCAGCAAAGTTTGGCGCAGAAACAATTTTCACTGAGAAATTGCTATGGCAAATTTTACAGTTACAAAGAAACACCAAGTTTCAAGATTCCAGCTTTGAATTAACCCACCAATTAAAGGGGTCATATGATGCTTTTTAAAAGATCATTATTTTGTGTATTTGGTGTAA
>NW_015540933.1:219003-220607 GCF_001515605.1 Sinocyclocheilus anshuiensis
ATATATTTTACCTTTATCTTGGTTAACATGTTTTTCAATTAGAGTATGTAATGTATAGATGTGATCAGATGTACGGTAATTTGGTAAAAATCCGATTTGGCTTCTGCTCAGTACATTGTGCGTGGTGATGAAGTCTAATAGTCGAGCATTTATTATGCTACAGAATAACTTTCCCAGGTTGCTGCTGATTCAGAAGCGCCAGATTGTCATAGTAAAGTCAGAATTACCTCCTCTCCTAGTTTCACGAAACGGTCGTCCATAAAATGCTTTGCTGTTCTGTTGTAAGTAATCTTAAAGATTCCTAAATGCATCTACTTTCGGAAGGCCAAATAAAGTGCTTTTGCTTTCGCCTAGAAACACACAGCGTCTCCCTGACATGCTGCTTCAACACTAACTGCGGTTACTGAAACCACGCCTTCTTTCTTTGCGTGAACATTTGGGCGCATTATGCAAATATTCCCACATAGTGACCTAGATATGTGGGGGCGTGTTAGAACAAGCCGTTTTAGGGGGGTGTGGCAGAGTCTTAACTTTGATAAAGAATATCTCTTTGGTTTTGAGACTTTAGTCTTTGCAACTTCAGGGATCTTATCTATGCACAATCAGCTTGTAACACTCCAAAGAGAAAGGAAAACTTGAAATCGCATCATATGACCCCTTTAAGCAATTTTCTAGTCCTGTTCGTATTTAGGATAACAGGAATTTCAGCATAGTTTACAAACCACAAATGCCATTTAGGTTTGCACTGAGTACAAAATAACTGGTGCAGCACAACACAAACTTGCTTTGAGCACAAAATGTGGTTTCATGTTACCAAATAACATATTTGTTCTTTTATTGTTAAGTCTTAATATAAGCACCTTAAAATGGAATGGTGTGCTGCCCTGAAGAGCTATAGCACACTGGAAAATGAGATTTACTAGTAGTGCATGGTAACAGAGCACTGTGTCACATAACCACAATGAAGACAAAGCCAGCTCGCTATAGCAAAGAGTGTTGCGCAATCAGAGCTGTGAGGGAAAGCATACAAAAGAGCTGGTGATATAGTGAACGAGTGCAGGCAGTGATGAGACTGTCTTGCCTGGTCAGACTGGAACTCATTCGTTTTGGTTGCAAAGAACAGAGTCTTTATATGCAGTCAATTAAAATTCCTCTCACATTAGGTACAGCATGTTACAGCTGGCTGTGTTTGCATTATTCTTTACATGTAATACTTTTTATCACAAAAAAAATAAAAAATAAAAATAATAATAATAATAAAAAAAAATTATATGGTTAATCCACACCAGTATGTGTAAGCTCTTTAGCCACAGTAGTGTTTCTGTTGCAAAAATATAATTATTGTCAGAATTTAATGGATTCTAAAATAGATTGCACAAATTTGAATCAAAAGCAAGTCTATGGGAAAAGCTAGAAACTAGAAGTCAATAACAACAGTGACTGTGGAAAACTATGTCTTATTTATTATTATTAATAATATTATCTGGCTGTTTCAGTTTTTTATTTGCCTAATAAATAACAATAACATTTTTAGTTTTAAGGATTATACGTTTTATTTAAAAGTAGAGTTGTGTTTATAGCAACTTTCAAAACATTTGAAAAAA
>NW_015540933.1:221577-250705 GCF_001515605.1 Sinocyclocheilus anshuiensis
GTAGAGTCAGCTGTCTTAACCGCGGCTTGTGTACTGCATCATTACTGTGTCTGTTCCCCTTTCGGGCTTGAACTGATGGTAAAACTAATGACATTATTTACTGTCTTTACATTTATTTTGAAAGGTGAAGCTCGCGATTATCGTAAGGGGCGTTACATTTCCGACACGTGCTTGGACTCGGCCAATCACAATGCACTGGGTCAGCTGGCCAATCAGAGCAGACTGCGCTCGTCGGAAGGAGGGACTTTGCAGAAAACGAAGCGTTTGAGAGAGGCGGGGCAAAATAATGATCTTTAAAAAAGCATCATATGACCCCTTTAACACAAATGCACAAATTATGAAAACTTGATCCTAGAGCTCAAAGAATTTTTTAGTGGACACATTTTGTCAGTACAATAAAAAGTGTCTTCATAATTGCTGGAATTATGAATTACTATGAGCTTGCTACATGGAGCATATTGTCACAGGGTTGTGGTTGTAGTAATTGCGCATGACGACGGAATAGAAGAAAAGGCGTTTTTAGTAAGCATCAACACACTATAACCGTTGAAAATAACATTATTCCAGAACAAAGGAATGACAGAAACTGAGGGCTTATAAAGGGCAGGCAACTAAGGAGCAAACGAGATGATTAATACAACACAGGTGGAAACTAATGAATGATGATTAACTAAATGAGCAGGAAATTAACCAAATAGGGGCAAACAGGAACTAGACAGAAACGTACACGTGACACATATTGATTGAACTATTGATCTGATCGGACCATTTTAAATTACTTTTAGATTAATTTGTGTAACCCACATGTAGTCAGGTTGTGATGGTCTTGAATAAACTTAAATAAATCAAGTTCATTTAAATGTTACCATGAAAATGTCTTTGTTTAATACAATCTTATTATCATAGATAAAAATGGTTGTGCTGTATTTTTGTATTTTTGGAAACCAATACATTTTTCAGGATTCTTTGATAAATGAAAAGTTCAAAAGAACATCTATTAATTTTTTTTTGTAACAATGTCTTCACTTTGATCAATTTAATGCATCTTTGCTTATTAATTGTAGTTCTTTCTTTCTTTCTTTCTTTCTTTCTTTCTTTCTTTTAAATCGCAGTGCCCTCCAACTTTTGAATAGCAGTGTAAGTGTTCTTGCTCAAAGTTCTAAACAAAAGACAAACAAATGTTTTTTTTGTTTTTTTCTGTGTGTGTGTGTTAGGTTTCCAAGGCTGGTCCTGGATCAAATGGCTCTGGTAAAACCTTTATACTGGGAATCGCATTTGAATTTGGCCTCAGTCCTTAGAGAATAGCATTGATTTAGCGTTGTTTTAAAAGTGACATTCTTAGAATGTTGCTCACAAGTTAAACAGGCCATTTTTATGCTTCTTCTTTGTACTTTTGGGGCTTGATATATAGCTATATGAACTGTTCCTGCAAATTTCAGAAGAGACCATGATATAAATTCCTAAAAATATAAAGAGCCTCCCCATTCCAGATAAAATTATAGCATTAATCATAAGCATAACAGCACAAAATCTTAGTTCAGCCCACAAGGTAGCCACTGCCAACATCCACAATGAAGCTGCCTAATGAGAACGATTGGTTACACTTTACTTGACGGGGTGTGCATAAGACTGACATGACACCTTTATAATCATGACATGACACCTACATAATCATGCCATGACACATGTCATGAATATGAAAGTTTTTTATGCATGTTTATGACAACTGTCATTAAGTGTCATTCGCTCAGTTATGTAATGTTTAATGCAAAGATGACATTGTTTGAGATGTCTTTGTTATGGGCTATGGTTAGGGGTAAGGGTAGGGGTAGGGTTAGGTTAGGGTTAGGGTTAGGTCAAATAATGTCATATTTGCATAAAAAATGACATAACTGAGCAAATGACACTTAATGACAGTTGTCATAAACATGCATAAAACCTCCTTCATATTCATGACATGTGTCATGTCATGATTATGAAGGTGTCATGTCAGTCTTATGCACACCCCTTCAAGTAAAGTGTTACTGAACGATTCCACCCAGTTCCCATGCTTGCTTTCTACTCCCATTCATGAAAAGACACTTTCTTCCTTCTCTTTTGTACTGTTGAGGCACATGGCCAATGCCAATTGGACTGCTAGAGAAAACGGAGGCTAGGCGGGCAGCATTCACAATGTGCAGGCTATGCACTGAAGTCACCAACAGAAGGGCCATTCTAGTAAACCAGTCTACTGGTGATGGCCTGTTACCACATTTCACTTTGTTCCACTTATTCAAGAGGCTCGTGTCCATTCACGTGCTGGCCACATAACAGCAGCCTTTCTGTGTGGCCAAGCTTGCTTTGAAATCATCCAGATAACACATACAAAGTGGAGCACATGTGTTACTGAAACCAGTGACAGTGTGGTTTGCCTGCGACTGCATGTATTAGACTCGTTTCAAAGTGGTTAACCGCTGTTAGCAAGTAATGTGGGTGATTTCTCAAAGATTAGAAAGACTCATTGTGTTTATGGGTAATTATGCCCGCACACATGCATGTTTGTGTGTAATTAAATAAACTCAGTCAACAGATCATTTCTATCAGCAGCAACAGCATTTTCCATCCAGTCAACACTAATTTGGAGAATGTACAAAACGGCACAACAAGCATATCTTTATCTGTGTATGAGTGTGAAATACTTCATATGGCAGTGGCAAATGACATTTTAAAACCAAATAAAGGATGTTAATGAGGTATATGCAGTGTTTTCAAAACAGAGGAATCTGACCGGCCTTTAAATTTGAAAGAAGATTATACTGTCAACAAGCACCTCTGCTCCACCTGGCACTTCTCACTGTTTTTTTTTTTTTCTCAGAACCTTAATTAGATAAAAAATGTTGTTAAGTCGCTTAGATGTAATAACATCCAAAATATAGCTTTGAATGACACAAATTATACTGCTATATAATAAACAGTCCAGAAAACAGGCTGGCGTTGGACCTTTGTAACTATATCTGGGATCACAAGTATTTTATTTTTTTCCAGTTCCCAAATGGAATGCTTCTAATCCTTAGTGTTTTCATTTTAATGAGTTGTGCTTTGGCACCCATTCGTGAATGGGTTTAACTAGTTTTACATCTCAGGAACATACTGACCACTGCTAATCCTCCTGTGATTTTTTTTTAACTAAAGCCTGTAGAATGCAGGCCTTTAATCGCATGGCACTGGAATATACCAGGCCTATAAGTTTTCATAGCAAATAGTCATATTCTATGAATTGAGGGAAAACATGATATAGAGCAGACTACACAGTGTAAAAATGATTAGATAAATGAAACCAACGCACCCCGAACTAAATCACTATCAAGTTTTATTTGCATTTCTAAAATAAATGATCTATTTAGGATTAATCATATCAGAACATGAACAGTACAGACGTGACAAAGTGAGTAACCAACAACGTGCCACAAGGACACCGTGTTCTATTGAACCTAAATAAGGGATGTTGTGAATCTGCTGAACTGGGTTTATATTAGAACAATAACAAGAGATGAGAGCTAGAAAAAAAAATGAATTCAAGTCTGATGGGATTAATCCCTTTAAAGATTAAAATACACATTAAAATCAGACTGCCGCTTGATTAAATTAGTCTCAAAGGTTGCATTTAATCTTCGTAAGCGAGTAAAAAGTACATATTTTACCCAATAGCAATGCCATATTACGGAGTTCTGTGAATTACATAACAGCAGTTGGATCAGAAATAATCTTTAGGCAAATTAAAGATTAAAAATATCCCCACATGTATTGAAACATGTATAAAGAAACCAAAATAATAGAACCTCATAATAGAATTTCCCTTTGCTTTGTATCAGTCACCGAGTATTGTTATAAATGAGTTTATATCATTTTGTAATAAATAAATGTTGGTATAAATAGGGATATAACCAAAGATAAAAAAATAAAAAAAATCCTTGCACCTTGAAAAAAACATGTTAAATTCAAGGTAAAAATTATTATTTTACAAATGTGATGAAGCTTAAAGTTATGAATATCAATATATTTGTTCTTTTATTCTTTTTTGCTATTAGCTTCACAAAAATACTCAAATTAACAAACCAAAAACATAGTAGATATCTATTAATTTCTATGAATCGCATTTATTGAAATTCCTGAATAAAGAGCGTCTTGCCATTAATTCATGTAGACATGAACTTATTGCTATAACGACTTGAAAGTAATTGTACAGCCTGTGTAAACACTCAATTTGAAATATTGATCGATACATTCATTCAACCATTCATTTATTTGTTTGCTTGCTAAAGGATAGGCTTTCGCAGTAATCTAACAAGACTGAACAAAACAAGCTCTACTCTCTCATTACTAGGCTATAAGAGGTGTGGGCCTTGCGTTTAGTTCAAACGCCCTGTGACATACAGTGAGTCACGCCAAGACTCGCTCGAGCGCCGGTGTTGGTTTCGTGGCGGTACGTCACGGTTCCTCATATTTATTCAGCGGGGAGGCCGCGGCATCGACTAAACTGGCTGCTTCTGGTTTCAAGACACATAAACACAAAGCGAGACGCTGCCTGCGAGTAAACTAAGAACAGAGGATCGCTCTCCGCTTTACGCTGAAGACGACAAAGTCAGGTAAAGGCCATACTACATAGATGAATACTAAAAGATGATTTGTGTGTGTTTTCACTGCTACAGTACTGCGCGTTTTAGGTTGTTAATGGAGAAACGGTGAATCCAAACAAAATCGTAAACAAAACTGACTCTCAGGACTGATCAGTGTTTTCATATCGGACAGAAGATGTTTCTCCGTCTTTTTCGTTTTTCCCCGTTATTTTTCTCGAAAGCACAGTGCATTGTCTGCTACAATGCAGTTTTCATTGAGGTGCATCTAATAATGAGCTGACACATAAATTATGACTTAAATGTTCAGTCACCTGAAAAAGGTACAGTAAAAGGTGATGGTTGATTTAATGAAAAGGATATTTGGTAAATATTATAGGTTGCCGTTTATTTTCTTATCACTGGAGGCCACTCGCCTGTGACAGTATGTAGTTACGTGGCAGCGCGGATTCCACTGAACGCACTTCGTGCTGCTACTTTATCAGCAGTGTTGGGAAGGTTACTTTTGAAATGTAATAGGTTACAGATTACAAGTTACCCTATTTAAAATGTAATAGTAGTGTAACTTTTTAAATTACTTTGTTAAAGTAATGTAACTGATTACTTTTGATTACTTTACATGTAACTAGTTACTCCCCAACACTGTTTATCAGCAGCCAAACTTCGCTTATCTCTCAACTCCCAGTGCTTCGGGCTTTTATGCACACACAGTTACTTTTTAAAATCATGTTTGGATTTTAAAATGAGCGTAATAATAATAGGCTAATATGAATTTGCATAGATCAAATCCTTTTCTGTATACAAGATTGTATCCCACCAGGAAAAAGATTCCTCTGCCGGCTTCGTGAAGGTTATCTTCTCCAAATAGACAGTTCCTGTCCTGTTTTATTTGCTGTATTTGGACTGTAGGTCTTAAATATGGGTCTGTATAACAGTTCCAAGCCTGCTTTAAAAAGAGAAGGCATTATAGAGGATGTAGGTTGTGAAGAGTGTATGCGTCCCCCAAAGCCCACCCTTAATCTGTGGCAAGTGAGGTGCCGGGACCTTGCGTTGTTATTATCCTGCTACAAGGATAACACCCATAAAGTCCACTGAAAGAAAAAAAAAAAAATTGAGCCACAGTGATGTAAGAGTAGTGCTATTTGAGGTTGCTCAAATAGGAGAATTTCAAAATACACAAGTTGCTTCTCTTTTTATGTTAAGGAATGTCTCTGGATCAGTCTAGTTTCATTTTGTGTCAGTTTTGCCAGATTTGCTGTTGTTATGAAAACGTCAGTGGTTTCTTGTGTTCTACGTTGGTCGCCAACCCCAGTACCCTGTTGGTAGAAAAGTGGCAAAACATCCTCAACATCAAAACTTCAAGTTGATGCTAACTGGGAACCTAAGTGTTTGTTAAAAAAAAAAAAAAAATTGAAAAACAGCCTTATATGGGTCATCTAATGTAGGATCGATGGACTGGAACAATGGAAACCATGCCTTATACACATACTAAATCTTATTTTCCGTTCTGGCTTCATCCTAACTTCACAAGATATGACCTTCTGCTTCTGCCTTGAAACCAGATGTACCACAAGGCAAGGACTTTTTCATGCAAACAAAGTTTCGTACACAAACCCTCTCAACCATAACCACTGTGTTGAAAAAAGGCGAATGTCTGTAGTTATGTTTTATTTGGTACAGCTGTTTGTAATGCCTTCAGCAACTTCTGATGTGTTCCACGATCTAGAGAGCACTGGTTATATCAGAGATGTGGGTCTGTTAAACACTGCACATACACTCTGGTTCACCTCAAACTCCATGAGATTGAACGGTGGAGTTAGGACCTGTAGTTGCAGTTGAGTTTATCCAGGCCTTTCCATTTCAGGACCCCATCAAAGAACCTCTCCACCTCACTGTAGAGCATCCTTGCCATAGGAGTTTCTGGTCGTGAGTCACCGATAAACTGCTTCTCTCAGTTCAACAGGAGGTCAATGCAGATCATTGAGACAACACACATTCACAAGCTTAAATTTGCTAAAGGGACCCATTCAGTAGACAAGCATTAATCCAAGAATCAGACACTTCTCATACTATCACTGTTGGCACTAATCAAAGAGACAAAATTGACAAAAAATGACAAAATTGGTCTAACTTCTTAAAGCATTAATGTTATCTTTTTCAGAATCTGGAAAAGCTGTCTCCACTGTAATTTTGGATATACAGCTGCAAAGCTCGTCTATAGTTGGGTTGTTTTTCTAGCTGTAGGCCACATATAGAGATTTATAGTATGCTTCATGCTTCCAGCAGTTCAGTGTAACAAAATATTATGCATTTACCTAATCCTTATTACATACATATTACTTCATGTTATAGCTATAGGATAAGGTTTCATGTTTTGCTATTTTGCCTTGACACTGGTTGTTTTTGCATGGTGAATCAATTATCTTTGGCAAATGGTGTTCAGGAAATCAATTTAACAAATGTAACAAACCATCTAAAGTTTTTCGTTCAGCCATATTTAAAATCTGCTGATGTGTGGCTAAATTCAGTTGAAGTCACATGCTGAGAATTCTCAAGAAGGAAACAACCCATTCATGCCTTAACAGATACAATGCAGCCACCAAGCTAGCTCCTTTTAGTATTTATAATAAATATTCTGATTGTCACTGTGCATCAGAGAAGCCACAGGCAGCCCTTCCTGTCCTCTCCACAGTCTGATAACAAACTGTGTTAATGAATTTGGCCTGTGCAAACTCCCAACAGGAGGTTATTGTGGTTTGTACTGAGAGCAAAGTAGCCACAACCTCATTCATTTAAATCATATTCATTCACAGTTGTCCATCTCTTCCTCATTGCACGTGTGTGGCTATGCCTACGGGGTTCAATAACAATGTTGACAGATACGGAGTGTGTGCATAAAGAAGAGAACATTGTCCCTTCACTTTGATGAAAGAAAAATTCTGTTTAGTCCACCATAATAACATCCTGTAACCATAACAATATTCCCCGTTCAGGTCCTTGATAAACTTCTTTTACAAGGTCTGTCCAACATCAGGTGCATCTTTTCCTTGTGGCTGTCACACACATAAGCTTGTGTGTTTATGTGAAGACCTTGCCTGAAAAGGCTCAATGGAAACGTGAAGAGCACATTCATTTCATGAATGGCTATCACAGTGAAATTATTTTCACAGCCACATACAGACCCTTTTCCATTCGCTAGTGTAATGGACTCTATATGAAGACATTTTACATTCTCCATTATGTTGTTGTAAGTGTGTTGCCCTGTTCCACGCTGATTCTCATTTTAAGACTTAACCCATCTGAGGACACAAATTCACACTTCACCGGCCTTTTTGCTTTCTCTTTATTCTTGTTCAGCACTGCAGTGGTGATATAAACACTTTCAACATGAGGTTGGAGATAAGAAACCTTATTTTGATATTGGTGTTATTTAAGGTTATGGCTTGAAAAGGGACTGTGTTGCAGTCATTCCTACAAACCACATGGTGAAAGATGTAAAGTATAAAATGTTCTGTATCTTTGATGTGTTCTTTTCTTCCTTTCTGTGAATAATCTCTATTATTTGTCTTGCTGGAGAGCTTGGTGTTTACTCTAATAACTTCTCCCCATCTCACCCTTTCCCAGATTCCCTAGAAGAAGAGTTTGGACGGCATGCAAAGTTGTGAAATATCTTCAGACAGCACTGATGATCCTCTTAGTAGTGCCTTACACAGACATCGACAACCGCGAATAGTAGTAATTGGTGCGGGCTTGGCTGGCCTTGCCGCCACCAAAACCCTTTTGGAGAACGGCTTCACCAATGTCACGGTGCTAGAAGCCTCAGACCGTATCGGAGGCAGAGTGCAAAGCATTCAGCACGGTAAGACAACTGTCTTCTCATGATAACATCCTTTTTATTACTTCATCCTTAACCTTCAAAAAACGTGCCTTTTCAAGGTGCCTCATCTCCCTTTCTCTACAGGTAAAACCACTTTGGAACTTGGAGCAACTTGGATCCATGGGGCAAATGGGAACCCCATCTACCACCTGGCTGAGGACAATGGGCTGCTGGAGCACACCACAGAGGAGGAGAGGAGTGTGGGCCGCATTAGCCTCTATGCCAAGAATGGTGTGGCCCACTACCAGACCAACAACGGCAAGCGGATCCCAAAGGATCTGGTGGAGGAGTTCAGTGACCTGTACAATGAGGTGATGGAAGAAAACTGAGTGTCTGGTTTTGTGCAAGAACCTTTTGGTGTAGCCTCTTGTGGATTATATGGTGTGAATAAATGAATGCAGTATGGCCGTGTTTTCACCTGGTATTATAAAGTGCTTTTGGTGATCCAATCATGAATGGTCAGCCGAGATGCATTTCTGTTTCCATTTGTATTAGGCAGCTAACATGAAGAGCAGGTGGAGCTTCACTGCAGTCAGGATCCCTTACAGATAGCGTTTCCACTACAAATGTGATGTGGTCAAATGCGTTTTTGACCACCTCCATGTGTGGTTTCCATAAAAAAAACACATCTTAATGCCAGGTGGAAACAGGGCCTATGCCATTTGTATTCCCACTTGGAAATTCTGTTGTGTGGGCTTTGTTCATTAATGGCCTCACTCTACCTGAAACAGTCCAGAGAATCTCAGCAGTTTTTTTACAGTAGCTTAATATACCCGCTCAACATTTTGTTCGTTAACTATACCTGCTCATAATTGTTAATTTGCTACTTTCTGCTGAAACTGCAAAGTGTTGTGACTCACGTGAAGAAGTATTTTATTTTTTTTTGCAAGAGAAAGCATTTTTCACTTCAAGCTCACAGCTGTCAGAGTAAAAGTCATTTGTTTTGTGGTTGTTACCTCATCCTGAGCTGCTGTTCTCAGAGTGAGCCTTTCTCCCTCTACCTCAGTAACTAATGCAATTAAACTCTTGTTTGTGGTAAGGATAGCTTCATGATCTGATGAATCTACAATTTCTCTTTTAACCATGTTGAACAACCTCCTTTGTGCAGGTGTATGAGCTGACTCAGGAGTTCTTCCAGAATGGAAAACCTGTGGGAGCCGAGAGTCAAAACAGTGTTGGGATCTTCACACGAGATGTGGTGCGCAAGAAGATCATGCTAGATCCCTATGACTCAGAAAGCACCAAGAAACTCAAGTTATCTATGCTACAACAGTACCTCAAGGTGGGCAGGGCTCTAATGTTTTAGAGAGATTTTTCATAAGCAAATCATGGTTTGTTTAGCCACAGAATAGTTAAAAATAAAGATATATCTCTATAGACCTGATTTTGAAATTATAGGTGTGGCATCATGTTTGTGATCTCCGTAACAAGCCACAACCGGAAATAGCTGAGTTCCTGTCGTGAGCAGATTTACTGCAACTCTATGACAACATCAAACATGTGTCCACACCTTTGTAAGACAACAGTGATGTCAAGTTCACTGCCATACATGCTTCCTTTTCCCACTGTCGCAACTGAGTTTCTCTTGCGAAAAACAAAACTGTAGACTTCCGCCCACAGACGTGTGGATTAAAAACATACAACTGTTTTAATCATTTGACAATTTTAAACACTTTGACCTAGACTCACAATGGGCTTGTATTTACAATTCATGTTATAATTAAATCTCTTTGTAAACATCACACAGTACTGTTTGTCACTCAGGCTATTCACAGAAATTCTGATAGTAATGAAAGCTCTGGATTACTGAGGTAAAAGTAGGACAGACATTGAATGTCATCCTGTAATGCTAGAGGTTATGGGAGGAAGAGGCAGGACCAGAAAAAGCACTCAGCTGGATATATGTCTGCTAGACTGCCTGTGTTTGTTTACAGCAGTATAGTTTGGAACTGTAACCTTAGAGTAAATGGTGTGTTTAGCAGAGTTCAAGCATTTACTGTGTGAAAACAACAGTAAATGAAGCTTTGCAAGGCTATTCATGAATGGTCACTTTATCAGACTCAGTCAGGGTTGCCAGGGTTTCACAACAAAACCCTCCCAATTGCTACTCAAAACTAGCCCAATTGCGTTCCGGGGGGTAAAATCATGGGCGGCGCTAGGGAGGGGCTAGCAGGTGTTCCAGCACCCCCATAAAAAATGAAATAAAATAAAAACATTTGACTCATTACACATGCATAACGTCTCCAGTTACTGTAGTAACCTCAGTTCCCTGAGAGACCGGAACAAGACATGGCATCAGAAGCTGACGCTTTGGGGACTCCCTTCCTTCCTAAACCTACCTGAAATCTTATTGCACAACGCCAGTGAAGGCAAACTCCTCCATACCCTCCCATCAGGAACGAGGCTTTTGCTCCGACAAAGGAGCGCCCCTGGGGCAGCCGCCTTTCTTGAAGCCATGCCGCGCCTTCGGTGTCCTCTGCCACGGAGTTTTGGTGCAAGCTTCGATGGCCGGTTGGAAGCAGACAACGATCTACTCTGTGCTGGGGGCTGCGCCGCAGTCGAGAGACTGCGAGAGAGGTCCATGTCGAGAGACCGTTCTCGAGAGGGAACTACTGCAATGCAATGTGACGTGATTTGCAGTCACGCATTTTGTAATGTCAGCATTTTATTTAAAAAATGGATTGGTTCCTTGTGCCAAGTAGACCTGCCTCCGACTAAAGATTTTTCTAGTAAAATTGATTAGTATAATAACCTACTAAACCGTCCTTTAATATAGGCATTTAGCCGTATTATAATTGCCGCAAAGCACCGGCTAAAGTAATGATTATGAATGCATCGGGGAAAAAGAAGACATTTTATTTTTTATTAATAAACTAGTGCTTTCTCAGTCAGTGTCGGCTGCAAAGATGAAGTTGCCGAATGCCAGCGCTGACTCGCCATCTCCACAGTAGGCTAATGGACGTGCCTTTAATAGAGAAATTTTCATAAGGACTACATAACTACAGAAGATTTGTTTTTTATTTGAATTGGTTTGTTTAATAGTAGGCTAGACATTTCAAGCTTTCTGTAGATTTATTTATTATGTCTGTGAGCCAGTTCATTGTTGTGACGCGCTCCATTCACGGAGACTGCATGAGACGACAGAAAGCACATCCAAAAATGACAGAGTATTTTAACCCCCTCAGCACCTGCGTTCAAAATTCTCTGATAAATTTCACATTTTAGGGGTTAAATATCACGTTATTGGGGTCGCTTAAACCTGCAGACATGAAAAACAACCTGCGGCAACAGTGTTAAAGTAGCCCAATTACGGCAGACTTGGCAACACTGGACTCAGTAGGCTTCAGTTTTAATGCCAAGTAGCACCTTAACAGCAAGATGCTGGTAGGTTTATGCATAATTTATTCTTTCCTTAACATCTTTTTTGTGCCTCAGGTGGAGAGCTGTGAAAGCAGTTCCCCCAGCATGGATGAAGTGTCTCTAAGTGAGTTTGGTGAGTGGACCGAGATTCCCGGTGCTCACCATGTCATTCCCACTGGTTTCATTAAAGTCGTTGAGATCCTGGCTCAGGACATCCCAAGTCGTGTCCTCCACCTCAGCAAGCCTGTCCGCCGTATCCACTGGAACTGCAGCTCCCATGATACAGAGGAAATTGTAGACCAGGCTGACCATAACCAGGACCAACGACCCAGCCCATCTCCGGTCTGTGTGGAGTGTGAAGACGGCGAGTGTCTGCTGGCAGACCATGTGATCGTAACGGCCTCTCTTGGGGTCCTGAAGAAAGCTCACGAGACTCTCTTCTCCCCAGGACTGCCACTAGACAAGGCACAGGCCATCCAGAAACTGGGCATTAGTACTACCGACAAGATCTTTCTGGAGTTTGCAGAACCCTTCTGGAGCCCCGAGTGCAACAGCATTCAGTTTGTGTGGGAGGACGAGGCGCAACTGGACAGCCAGGCATACCCAGAAGAGCTGTGGTACCGAAAGATCTGCAGCTTTGATGTGCTGTATCCACCCGAACGCTATGGCCACATGCTGAGTGGCTGGATCTGCGGAGAAGAGGCCCTGCGCATGGAAAGGTGTGATGACGAGACTGTAGCGGAGATATGCACTGAACTACTGCGTCAGTTTACAGGTCAGCAATGTGCCAAGAGTAACACTGTGTCCTGTTTAAACTGCACTATTATCAGGGTGTGACAAAAAAAAAAATGACACCTCTCTTAATTCTCAGTAGTACTGTATGTCATTGAATTGCAGTTCATTTCCCACTGCCAATAAGACTTCAGAGTATTGTTTACAGTTTTTGGTGTTTGTCATTAGCAGAAAGAGCATGGTTAATGCGTCATCTGCATAATTTTTGCTTCTCAGTACCATTCCCTGATTCATATAATCCCCCATTTTGGGAGGGCTAAGGTTATCGCGCACTAATATTACGTCTGCTTGTACTTACTGCTGTTGTTTCTTTTCGTGTTATCAGAAAATAATACTTCTGATTCGGCCCGTCAAAGTTTAAATCTCGTCTGATAAGCGCGCATCCTTGTACGTCTCGCAATGTTTACACGTGTATTAGGTCAGTAGGTGGAGAGTAGGCGGTCTTTTGTGGCTGATCGAACGCATTCGACCACATCAGCGTCTACATCACGAAAGCAATCCGGTCGAATGCGTTTTTGACTACCTCTGGAAGTGGACGAGCTCAAAACGTTTCACACCCTGTTTACACCTGTATTTAACGTTGTCCACTTGTGATTCGATCGACCAAAACGCATCTCAATACCAAGTTTAAACAGGGCCTTAGAGAGCTGCATTTACACATCAATCAAGGTAGATAATTTCCAGCTGACAGGAGATTTGTGTAGGGGTTCAGGAATCGAATGCAATCAGGTTTGTCAGCCAAACAAGGAGTTTGTTTTGTCACATATACATTTAACTGGTTATATTAATGCTGTCTGCTTGTCGTGCTTTTAAATTATATTTCTCTGTGACAAGAAGGCGTATATACCTGTTAAGTCAGGGAAGAACAAGGACCTCTGACCCGGTCAGGCTTCTAGTGTAAACGTACTGACAATAACTCTAAAGTGTCCAGGGTTGTGTAAAAGATTGTACTGTAAACAACTCTGGTTTCTATTCCACTGTAACCCTTTCATGACAGAACACAAGTCAGATATAAGGGTCAATGCGCACATTCTCTGTAGTTGATGTCAACAGACTGGCATGCCTCTTAACTAGGTCAGTCTGTTTTAATCCAGATCCACAGCAGGTTCCCCTCCCATCTGCCCCAGTCCTATATACAGTAAATAGTGTGCTGAAATTGGATTTGGTCACACCTTGCCACTGATAATTGAAAGGTACCCTAATTTCTGTCATTATTTGACAGTAGACTTAAGATTAACTTCCCTTGTCCAACACGTGTCCACTTAACCCACACCACCAAAACAAACATAAATCAACGTAAAAGCAACAATACAATTTAAGATAAATTTAAATCTTTTTTTTTTTTTTTATCAATTTGCGTTTGGCAAATAGTCAATTTATTTTCATGTTTGATGTTTCTAACAGGGAACCAGAATATTCCAAAACCAAGGCGGATCCTGCGCTCCTCGTGGGGCAGTAATCCCTATATCCGGGGTTCTTACTCCTTCACTCGAGTGGGCTCCAGCGGCAGAGATGTGGAGAAGCTTGCTGAGCCCCTGCCTTATATCAAGAACACTAAGGCTCCAGTAAGTTGAAATTTCCACTGAGTTGTATAAATTATTAAAGCAAAATTTGCAAAATAATTGGCATTTGCACTTAACATAATTTAGGTATCAGAATTTATGCAGTATCTTTTTGGAACAGCAAAGTATATTTGAGTAACCCTGCTCTTTATAGGTGCATGTTCATGTAGTGGGCAAATAAGTGAATAGTGGGCAAATTATGATTTTTGTTTTCCATTAACTTATCTGCCAATTAAACCAAAAACAGCAGGTGTCCTTCCACGGCATTTTACTCGTTTCTGATTATTTGAATCAAAGACCTTTGAATCCTGTTTAGAACCACTTACATGGCTTTTTCACCTCATGTCATTGTTAAAATTTCCCATGACTGCTCTAAAGTCAGACTGGAGGCTTGCTTGCACGATTTTTATTTTTTAAATGGGTCATGTTGAGCTGTGCAGCCCTGAGACTGAAATTTGAGTCAGATGAGAAGGTTGAGTTGTATAAGGGCCAGACAAATACACACACACACACACACACACACACACGCTCTGGCCAAGTACGGGTCTGAAAGGAACAGTCTGACCCCTGAGAGCACACTGCACAAAAAGAACAAGAGGCTTGAGACTGTTAAATCACTTTTCTATAGCAGAAAGATAGAGGCTCATGCTTAAAATAGCTTACTGCGCCCCAGGGCAGTAATGTGGGAGCACATGTTTGGTCAAGCTAACTTTTTGTTGTTCTTTTCTTTTCTTCTATCCAAAGCCTCTACAGGTATTGTTTGCTGGGGAGGCCACCCATAGAAAATACTATTCCACTACCCATGGTGCTTTGTTGTCAGGGCAGAGGGAGGCAAACCGCTTGATCGAGCTGTACCAGTACTCCTTCCGTGCAGAAACCACAAAGCCTAACATTTAAAATAAACCGCAACAAAAACAAGAACCACTTACTAGTGACAAAAACAATTGTATTATGTGCTATCTGTATTTCAAATGATGACATTATGTATGAAAACCTAGTAGGGGCATTAAACTAATAACAGTAAATCCTCTTTATACTGTACTTAGATTAGCGCTCTGTAGATTTTACTTGAGATGCACTGTACAAGGCTGCCATGTGGCGCTATCTCTGGTCCTTATAATTTATTTCTTATTATTTTTAATCCATGTTAATATGTTTCTATAATTTAACAATTTTTGTAAGTGCCTTCTGTATTTAATGTTGTCTTTAAAAATTAAACAACAAAAAAAATACTTGATATGAATAAAGTGTATGTTAATGTGAAGAAAAATGTTTTCTTTCTTTCCAATTCTGTTTCTGCTTATTCAAATGTCTTTTTTTTTTTTTTGAAAATTCTTCTTTTTACAAAAGTACATATCTTTGAAATACATTGATTTAACTAACTTAGCAGGCTTCTAACTTAACTTATTTAGGCCTTTTTTAATATAGTGATTTTCAATGGATCGTCTAGTGCAACTACAGATTTTATTTATTTATGGATTTATTTATTGTTTTGGCTCTCTACGACTATAAAATTGCAGACTCTTAGGGCTATGCTCTATTTTAAAAACAGTGGTAAGTCACAAATTAAGGCAATTCTGATTGACCACAAGAGGGCAGTGTTGACCTTGAAAATTAAGATTTTTAAAACTTACTGACAATACAAACAATCATCATACTGGGTGAAAGACCAGTGAAAGACATATTAAACTGCACAACATATAATAAAAGGTGAAACGTGAAAATTGTAGGCAAAAGACGTTCAGACTTTGTCACTAGAAAATCTATTGGATAAAAAACAAAGGAGTTTACACATTAGTGGTGCTGACTTTTTTAAAAGCCATAGATGTACAGTCAGGGCCAAAAGTTTTGAGTGACATAAATTTTGTGTTTAGCAAAGTTTGCTGCTTAAGCTGTTGTGGTGTTCATTCACATTGTTTCTAGATTATTGTG
Organism: Sinocyclocheilus anshuiensis; assembly: GCF_001515605.1. Taxonomy (NCBI): domain Eukaryota; kingdom Metazoa; phylum Chordata; class Actinopteri; order Cypriniformes; family Cyprinidae; genus Sinocyclocheilus; species Sinocyclocheilus anshuiensis. Next base: position 237,714 of record NW_015540933.1, read on the forward strand.
TAGAGTGATCAGATGCATTTTAAAGAATTTTTTGATCCTGACAAAATGACCAGCTAACATTAATTGACTAATCATATCAGCAGCACATGTGAAAGTGTGAATGAGTACTAGTCAGGTAAAATCACTATCATACTAATTAGATTGTAAGAGCAGACTGAATGCTATAAAAGGAGGGAAGAAGCGCTTCCAATCATTGTTCTTGTTAGCAATGGTTACCCCCAAAGAAACACATGCAGCCATCATCGCTTTGCATCGAAATGGCCTCACATTCAAGGAAATTGCTACAAAGAATATTGCACCTGAAAGAACCATTTACCGGATCATCAAGGACTTCAAGGAGAGAGGTTCAACTGCAATGAAGAAGTCTTCAGGACGTCCCAGAGTGTCCAGCAAGCGCCAGGACGTCTCCTCCTGAGGAGTCAGCTACGGAATCGTGTCAGCAGGATGGAGCACCATATCACAAAGCAAGAGTGATAAAGAAGTTGCTCGAAGATCATTACATTGAAATTTTTGATCCGTGGCCAGGCAACTCCCCGGATCTCAATCCCATAGAGAACCTGTGGTCAGTCCTCACAAGGCGAGTGGACAAGCAGAAGCCCACAGATTGTGATCAACTCTGAGAACTAATAAGGCAAGAATGGATCGCCATCAGTCAGGATTTGGCCCAGAAGCTAATATACTGTGGTCAGTCCTCAAAAGACGAGTGGACAAGCAGAAGCCCACAAATCGTGATTTTGGTTATGGGTTATGAAGAACAAGGGTCAACACTGTAAATATCGACTCATATATATATATATATATATATATAAAAAAAACTCCACACTCCAATTCACTTGGTGGCAGTATTGTAATTATTCTTGAGTGGGTAAAGTGATATTTAAAGCTAAGATATCTATTATTATGAGCTAGGTAGTTAGTAGAAATGTTGTTCATAGCAATAGATTTATTTTAATTGTTTATTCTTAGAAGTAATTTCAGTCTGCTCTTTGAGTTCCATACGAGTCCTGGTTATGGAGTTCCATAATGCAACCAGTGATTCTGAGCTTTATGTATTGACTGCCATCTTCTGGTCGGGAAGAAAATCACTAGACAGGGCTTGTTTAATTATTTGCTAGTGTTAGCATGTGTTCCATTCTTATGACATCTCCAAGAAGGGTTTTCCTAACTTTTCAGTGCATCTCTTATCTCGTATATTTGTAAAACCCTGGAGGCATGGTTATAATAACCAAATATACACTGCGCACGTACACGTTTAAATTATATTAAAAAGAGATTGTTGCTTACCATCTTTTAGTTAGATGAAAGGCTCGAGGCCACATTGAGACTAGAATAGCAGTTTTAATAGTTTTTACTCCATTAAGCCTTAAATTTGTCGAGTGACAAGGTGTGTGACCAGTGGGCGGAGCAATTTTACGACGTCGCTTCTCATCACGTGATAAAAGGCTGTAATCATTAAAGTTTATGCTTGTAATGCAAATTTATTCGTCACTTAGGCCTACTTGTATAACATCAAACAGACTCTGTCAAACAAGTAAAATGAATATGACATTATTTTTGCCTTTACAAATATTTCTCGCCACAAGAGGTTACTCTGGAATCACTATTTGTGAACAGTAACTAAACTAATGTTTACATAAATATAAAATATTTATTTGATGTTTCTCTTATATTAAAATATTGCACAGAAACACATGTTAGCTTAATACAAAATAAATAATATGAAGATAATATTGTAATAGGTTTTTATCATTGAAGGCAAATTAAACGATGCTAAAAAAAACAAAACCTGTTTAAAAAGATTTCTGCTTTGAAAGTACTATTGAAATCACCTTTATATTTATCATATTAGCCTACATATTGGGCCCATATTTTTTTTCAATGTAAATTAAAATGGATGTTTAATATTGTATATAGTTTATATTTTTTCAAATGTAAATTGAGCTTAACTATAAAATCCCAGATTATGAAAGCTTTTGAAGCAGAAAACTCTCTCCACTATTCCTGTATTGTTATTCCCCTGTGTATTCATGCAGTGACACAAACGAACCCCAATACAGATTTTATTGTTTTTATAGGCAGACATATTTTGGGGGGAAATGACCACAACTTGTCCAAAATCTTTCTCTCATGGTGTTCAGCTTTTTTGCACTGAGAAAGGTTTCAAATGTTTTCTGGCCTGTGAAACTGACAGACACACTAGATAGAGGGCATTCCCACGATATAGAAGCCTCCAGTGCCAGTGTGCAGGGGGGTGACACTTATTTTTACTTTAACTTTTTGACCTCTTGTTCCTGACCTGGCTGATTCTTGTGCTATGATTCTTAATTAATGTGCATACATTAATATTCTTCTTTCTATTCTTCATTAAAATACAGAAAGTTGGCAAACATTAGAACATACCAGTTTATTTTAGAACCTTACATCCAGGTCATCATTTAATATGAACAAATCCTTTCTGCTTACATGCACTTTTGAAAAGAGCCCTTATGCATGTAAACAGAAACATATGCTACAGTAGCATTGACAGAGGAACATGTTTTTTCAGACCTTATGGACATGAGAATTCCCAAATACATCTGTAGACCGGTGTTTACTCATGTTTGTTTTAACTATAAACAAATGTCGGAGGAACACCAGAGCTTGAGATACAGAGCAGTATTAATGTGAGACCCTTGATTAACAGTCACTCTGGGGAGTTCACTGTCGTGGATGGCTGGATTCAGAGCAAAACCATATGGCCACAGTTTGCCACTGGATATTTTTCACATCCAGGTAGTTTCTGATGCAAGGTCCTTTTTTTTTTTTAAATTTGTTTTTGACTCATTTTGTTCAAACTTTGTGTTGAAGCGGGAATTATTCTTTTGTAATGAGTGGTAAGTAATTTAATTTAATAATTTTACAGGCTTATTTAGTGTACATAGCACATGATATTTTAATATAGACTACACTACAATTAGAAGCTGTTCAAACATATCTATACACCGTTTGCTTACATGGGCAATAATGTATATATACACAAATGTATATATATATATATATATATATATGTGTATTATAAAATATGAATAAAAATTTTGACTAATATGCCATCTAGAGGTAATGAAGCACTTCGAGGGACTTCACTGCTCTTTTTGATGACCCTGGTTCCTCTCAGTCTGGGTGATAGATTCACCTTGTTGATCTCCATGCCCAACACCTCCATTCCTTTCAGTATTGGTCGAATTGGGTCTGGAGCTCTTATCGCTATCAGTTCTGTAAACAGCAGTCCGGACCTTCTGCAAGGTCAGTGAGCTATTTGTACCAAGTAGAAAAGGAAGATGCATGATATTTATATATCATCTTTAATGTAATATGTTGTGGAATTATTCATGTCAGGTCATCATCTGGATTACCATTATGTGGATGATGAATGCAATGATCTACGTGGCCCTGGGAAAATTGTGACGCTTTACCATAGACACAAATACAGTGCTTTCATCGGGCCTTCTTGCTCAAATGTATGTGGTTGTATTAGCTTCATTCCAAAGACAATTGAAGGTCAAAACAAGTAAATAATAAAAATACAGCGGAACGTGTCAAAAATAACAATCACTCACTCATTATATCATTACTCAGACAATAGACTTCCAAATGAAGGTATCTGTCTTCTACAAGCACACAGTTCCAATTAAAGCTTAAAATTGACTTTTAACGCATGAAGGGCTATCAAAAAGTAATTACACAAGTCGTTATAATCTCATTTGTCACAAGATATCATCATTACAAGACGAAGGACTATAAAATGTTCATTGAGTAGGAAATGGAGCATTATCATCTGTTGCTAATTCTTATTTAAGGTCTGCGCAGTGACTGCTAAACTAGCAGCTTATTGGGACATTGCTGTCATCAGTCCTGTATGTGCAGATCAACAGTTTCTAGATAAGAAGGTCTGTTTTAATGTTGTATATTACAATGAACACACTTATATCTTAAAATGCACTTTGCTTTTCAGTTGCTAAATGTCTTTTTCTCTTGGCCCCTTAAAATTCAGGCCTATCCGACCTTAACAAGAGTGTTTGGACCTTTTACTAAACTAGGGACTTTCTTTGTGGAAATCTGTAAGCAGTTTGACACTAAACAGTCCTGGGCTATTCCCGTCGAGGGGATCAGGTATGTAATATACCTTAAAACTGAGAGGTGGAAAATCTATGTTCATTTACATTTATCATAAACTGCATGTACATTGTAAAAAGAAATAACTACATAAATAGTCATTTTAATGGTCAAAGTGATTTTTAAGTATATAAGTATATAGTATAAATGTATAAGTATATAAAAGTATATATTAAGTACAAAAAATATTGCACCAAGTAGAAAGGAAACTGTACTGGTTTATGTACAGTTTGCATATAAATGTACAGTTATTTAAATGTGAAAAAGAACAAGTAATCTAACAATTTACTGTAAAAAAATGTGTAAATTGACATGACCAGAATTCCCTTTGTGACAGTTCACATTTGATATAAGTATATAGCAGTTAAATATCTTGTTGATAAAAAATATAGTTGCCATTATGAAGTCAAGAAGTTCATCTTAGAATTATTTAAACACATTTTCTCGAAAGGTATCAAGCAGAGCACAATAACACCAAGTGGCCAAGTATCAAGAAATCCATGGCTCTCTTTCTCAAGGGTCCTTGTCGACCTGGTCCTGGGTCTTAATTGAGGTGGCACAAGTCTCTCGCAGTAAGAAAAAACCCCTATCTGATGCAAATTTGTTCTACCAAAATCTGTGAGCAACTAAACAATGTTTGTTATATTGTTTAGTTGCAAATATATTGTTTGTGTCCTTTCACCTATACAGTTATTGTGATATCAGCACATGGCAAGGTGGTCCGCAGTTTGCTAATTGAAGCTCACAAGAAAGGCCTCACCAATGGAGATTTTGTTTTCTTTTGTTTCGAGCCATACAAGCAAAAGCTGTTATTTGGCAGTTTTGACTGGAAACAAGGTGTGTATTACATAACCACAAAATCAATGACTTGACTGACGATGTAATTTTCTATTTATAGTACATGGATTTCTTCTTTCTCAGGCGATGGATATGACTCAGTGGCCAAGCAAGCCTATCAGGCTCTGTTTTTCCTGTCTCTGTATAAACCCAGTGATAACAGGCCTCCGCAGAGAATGTCATCAGAAGGTCCAAAATAGACTTTGACTATACATATGCTCATAATGAAAAGGTTTGCTTTTATTATGCACATCAACAAAGATAGAGTTTATTGCCAGTGATACCACATCTGAATTTTGGTGCGATGGCATGTGGTTGAATGGATGGAAAGCCATGTGATGGGAAATTTAGTTTGCTTAAATATCACTATACAAGTGAGATGACGCTTCAGCACAACTTTTAGGTTATTTCATTATGAGTTCAATTGTTTCAGTTCCACAGGTGTCATTCCTAGCAGCCATAGCCCATGATAGTGTCTGGCTGTATGCCCAGACATTTAACGAAACTTTGGCAGAAAAAGAAAACCCATATGATGGCTTAGCCATCACTAGACGAATGTGGAACAGAACCATTACAGGTCTGTAGAGCTTAAAATATATCCAGTGATTCCCAACTGCATTTAAGATTACATGTGCGTATGCAATGCTGTATTATTTAGTATAATATGAGTTAAAAGGAGCATATTTTTGGTTTTGGTTTGTTTTCTGGTTACATGCTTTGTGACTTTTTGTTAAACAGGTATTCAAGGAGATGTAACTATTGATGCAAGTTGAGATCGTGAGTTAAATTACATGATGAAACAATTCCAAGGTGGTAATAACCAGTGTCAGGTGAGCCACTAACATATGCTTATTATCTAGATCGAACCAGTGCAAGCCATCTGAAAACTGCTCTGCTAGTCTGAATTACATTTGTGAAATGAGTCATTGCTCTCCACACAGGTCATTGCGAACTATTTTGGGACTTATAAGGCAGTACAAGGGGTTCAAATCAAGTGGACTGAAGGACGGACAACTCCTTCCAAAGACTCTCCAGACTGTGGCTTTCATGGAGAACTCTGCATCAATCTAGATATTGGGCAACCCGGGCTCATTGGAAAAACGTGACTGTGACAACAATTCTGCAAAATTATATTACACAACATCTTGCACATTTCGTGACACTTGTGAAATGTCAACGAAAGAGGCAGAGGCAGGTTTTTCAATGATGGGTTGGTATTTGGATTTTCATGGCCTCTATGTTTAATGTATTTTACTGCCCATCATTCATTAATTTTGAAGGTGTGTTAATAACACACAGGAGCATGATATTGGAAGCATGTCCATGCACTTCTGCTTATCAGCTCTTTCAAGGGGCCAGTTAAAGGCCATAGTGCAGTAACTTTTTTTCCAGTAGGGGGCACCAGATACCCAACTTTGCTCCACACATTAGTTCATTCACACCCCACCACTCAGCCCTTGGTTTCTCACCCCTTCAATTTCATCTTTTCTGACATTGCCCCATACCCTATGTTTGATAAAAAAATGGGGGGGAAAGAAAAAAATCTTGAATAATGTACCAATGCCTGCAAGATCCAAATGTCCAACTCAGTGGCAATATCGATTTCTCAGCTATTCACTGACTGAATCTCCCTCAAGCTAACAGGTCGAAGTAATAAAGTCTGGACAGACTTATGCAACCAGATATAATACTTTTATCAAAGGTGACTGGATGTGACGGTTTCATTTTGCATTCCTACAGAATTACCCTTGGTGGCTTCCAGTCTTGCTGTATCATAATTCTATAAATGGACGTAGTTGCATTTTGACACCAAGTTAGTGCTAATCACCCAGCAGACCTGCAGATCGCAAATGTGTGCGTTTTATTTTCAGAGAGAAAATTCTTGATTGCTTTGGTGATTATTGCTGGCTTGGTGGCCGCAGGGACCCTTGCAGTCGGTGCTTTACACAGGTAATAGTTAAAGTGTGTATTTTTAACTGCTCTTAAACATTAACAATGCCGAATAAAGTGTAGAAATGAGGTAATTTGCATAAGAGCGATGCATATACTTTTTTCTTCCCAATAGATTTGTTTTTGCTAGTTACACCATTTTCATTTATTTTGGATGTAAGATTTGCATGTTATACTGCAATTATGTTGAAACATTCTGTTGATTTTATAGTTCATGAATGCCAGACTAAATTCAACTGAAACGTTAGAGCTGCTGCCCAAAAATGCAAGCCTTATTCAATCAGCTCCACTGCTGTTCTTCAGTTTTTCAGGATTTATTGGCTTTGTAGTAATACGGTCTTAGATTTTCTAGTCTTCAGATTAAACTGATATTTATTACCAGGAAGTTCAAACTCCAGGAGGAAGCTTCCAAGATGCTGTGGACAGTCGATGCTGATGATGTCGTAATGATGGAGCATCACTCCTCAACCGTCCCAGCAAAGGTTTCAAGAAGATTTAATGCATTATAAGCTGATTAAGTAATTCTTCTGGCCCACAATTTACTTTATTTTGTAATGCAAGAACATAATAGCAATTGTGAGGCAGAAATATTACGTAATTAACAATGTAATAGACACGGTCATCTAAAGAGATAACCACTTCTACCTCCTAATCATTACTGTTTTAATTGTGGTTTGTTTGGATGGAATTACTACATGCACTATGAATGAATCTATTACATCTAGATTCTCCTCTTTGTGGTTCAGTCCCACAGATCCAAACCCATTCAGGCTTCTTTGGAGTCTATAATTTGCAGCATGCAAGACAAGCCATCGGCACACAGAACCGCAGTCTACAAAGTGAAGTATTTGGGATCTTAGTGTTTACACATTTACGTCACTGCATTCCGACATCATGTAGAAGACAATTTATGCTGCAAAAACACTGGGCATGATTTAGTTGCCCAATAAAATGATTCATAGTTAATTAAATTAATTTTTTCTCACCTTCAGGGGACAATTTGTTCTGTTTGCCTTCTGAATTTAAGAAGCACTCATCTAAGCAGCAAGTTGCTGGCGGAGCTCAAACAAGTAAACTCTGCTTAAAACATTGACGAATGCATTTCATTTTTTAAACTAAAGAAAAACTAGGGCTATATATACACACAGGGGGCTAACAAGCTTAACAAGATAAGACACACCTGGGGAGACTAATCAAGGGGAACCAATGAACAAACAGACTACAAACTGACTACAAACACCACGGGAGACAGGAAGTGACATAAAAGTCCAGGGCAAGGCACAGAGAGCATTAAACAAAAACAAGAAAGAGTTGATTTGTGAGGAGAGCAATCACGTTTATTTTCTAAAACCAAAATAAAACTGAACACCTCAAAATTACAAAAAAAACAACAAAACAAAACAAAAAAACAATATCTTTCAAAAAGTTCTCTTCAGTATAATGGATAAATAAAATAATGTTAAGTAAAATTAAAAAGCCGAAGCCTTCTTGCAGTGGATGTGCTGGTTTGGGCCTCATTGCCGGCTGCAGTCATGTCCTCATCTCATATATAAAACACCTCTGATTCACAAATACTTGCCAATGAACTCGTATTTACATAAAGTAGCCTTGTTGACAAGTTTGGGTGAGTAAGGGCTAAACGCAGTACTTTCAGTGACCTGTAATAGGCAGTATCACGTCTTTTGTAGCAGAAATAAACTGCTGCAGAAAAAGCTAGGTCCATGCAAAATGTAATGTGTAACTGCAACACTCATTTCAAATGTAGTGGAGTAAAGAGTACAGATACTCATTCAAAAATGTAGTGAAGTAAAGAGTAAAAGTTGCTAATATCTTTGATACTCAGTACAACTACAAAGTACCCGAAAAGATACTCAAGTACAGTAACTAATTACATTTACTCCAATACTTTATACCTCTGTCTAACCTACTTAGTACACCAGCAAAAATGTCAATTCTGTTATTATTTACTATTTTTTTTCTTGAAACAAAATTGTAGATTTACCGTTTTGGAACAATGTGAAATAATGACTGAATTTTTGGGTGAACTGGAAAAGTGCTATGTTCTTATTATTTTAAGAATGGCCATTGTAACTAAAGTTTTTTGTCCCCAAAATCTGCAGGACATTTTGAAGAATGAGTCTATCAAGCTGGACAGGACTTTCAAGTATTCCCTCATGCTAGACATTGTAAAGGTCAAAGTGTCTGTGTTTTATAGACTAAACTGTTTTCGCTGACAGTAGAATATAAAACAGTGATGGATAAATTTTGACTTTGATGTAGGGCATGGACTATTTGCACCACAGTCCCTTGCACTGTCACGGTCGCCTCTCGTCATCAAGCTGTGTCGTGGACAGCCGCTTTGTCCTGAAGGTCACTGATTTTGGACTTAACACAGTCAGGCGTTCAGACTCAGAGCAGAGCCCTGGATTTGACCCCGGGACCGGTAAGCTGGAAATGTAGAACTTTTAAGAAGAAATGAATTTTTGTTTGGATGAAAAATATATAATTAATGTAGAGCTCAATACATAAACACACAACTATGTTGCACACACAAATGTAAATGTAGATCGTTTTGTGTAGATTTTAAAATATGTTTTCATGTTAAGCTCTGCTATGGAGGGCACCAGAGCTGCTGAGGGAGTCCATTTCAGCTAATGGTACTCAAAAAGGGGACATCTACAGTTTTGCCATTATCGCTCAAGAGGTAGTATATCGTAGAGGGCCTTTCTACATCCCCAACTGTCACTTCAGTGCTAGAGGTATGATAATACACTCCTCTCCCTCTCTCTATAAAGCCTCTTTTCATAACATAAGGTAAACCATTTCAGATGGATAACTGTACAGGACTGTTGGTGACTCTCTCCCGTCTGTTTTTCAGAGATTGTGGAGAGGGTCAGGGTGAGAGGCTGTAGCCCACTGAGGCCTCACATAGACCCATCGGAGGGTGTAAAGGAACTGGAGGGAATCATAGTTGTAATCATAGTAGAATCAGCTGCTGGAGAGAGAAACCTGCAGAGAGACCAGACTTCTCTTTTCTCAGGACTGCCATCAAGAAACTCTGTCCTAATGGGTCAGTAATGAAGCAAGACACTGAGCAATAATATGTCTACATCTCTACATTTCTTTTACTTCATTTTAAATGGAGTAGGTCACCTCATCAGGGCTTATTTTTAGTTGGTTTAGGTGGCTTTAGTTAGTTTTAGCTTGGGTAAACCTGCTACATTTAGTTTACACCAAGAAACAATCAACTTTTTACAGTGTGCAGTTGACTGATTCACAAATACTTCGAAAATTGGTTTGATTGAATCAAACCTTATAAATTAGATATCTGAACTTGTATGTGTGTGTATTTATCTATGGATATCAGTTTGTTATTAGTGCTGGGCAACGATTAATCGCATCCAAAATAGTTTTTTGTGTACATAATATATGTGTGTGTACTGTGTATATTTATTATGTACTGTATATGTAAATACACACACATGCATGTATATATTTAGGAAAAATATATGATATGTTTATATATGAAATATATTTATATATAATATTAATTATATGAATATAAATATATACATGTAAATACATGTAAATATTTTCTAAATATATACTTTATGTGTGTGTCGCTGCCCGGCAGTATTTTTTTTATTGTTATTAAACATATAAAAAATAATTTCCAATAAATCAAATTAAGCTAAATTAAATTAAGATATAAAAAACTTAAATCTTAAAATATTTAAGACTGTTCCTATTGCAACTAACTGAAATAGAATGAATGCATTTAAGTTAAAGTACTCACTAAAACAAAAAAAAACAAAACATTTTAGATAAACAGAAACAACAACAACAACAACAACAACAGCACATAACAAAATTACTAAAGCTTAAATTAGAATTAAAATTTATACTGAAAATATGAAAATAAAAGCACATTTAAAATATTAATAAATACTATAGTAGTATATAAATAATACTAGTTGTATTATAAAGGTTATAATGTTATTTATTTAATAAAATAAGTATCTTCACTCATTTATTTATCTCAATCAGCTAATAAACCTTATAATCTGCATTTTAATTTTACATCATATACAGTACACTATAAAACAGTGACATGTTGGCAGTTGGCACTTGAATACCACAGACCAAAACAAAGAGAACCACAAACACTCTGACTTTTATGGTCCTCTCTGGACTGCACTTTTATTAGACTTTCTGCTGATACGATCTTCCCCACTTGCAGAGTAAGATTCCCAAGTGAAGTCAGTGTTAACATTGAGATAAGTTTGATTAAAGGCACTTTAAACAAGCAGTGCTGAGGCATCAGTGTAAGCTATCTCTCCTTCCCAATCTAATGCGGTCTTGACACTGCTACAGTTGCACGTTCTTCCTCTTTGTGCTTGTTTCAGCTGTAAATGAGGGTAGTTGTGACTAATGAGCGCTTTTGAGGTAATAAAGAAGAACAGGGCAGGGACACAGAGGATCATTAATTACACTTACAAATGACAGGTAGACAAACAAACAGGATATGGCCACTCTGGGGACCAGTGACACACAACCCAGCGATCATAGAGTCCCATGAGAACAACCCTGTCACAACGTATCACGCTAAACATTTATACCGGCCTTGTATAAATGAAGGGAGGGAGAGAGATGAAGGGAGAGAGATTTAAAAAAAAAGCAATGGTGTTGTGTGTACTGTGCACTGATAAATGTTTCTTTTGCAGCAAATGGCCCTTGAAGGGACAATAAATAATGACTGCTTCTTTAATGTGATAGTGCTAAAGCTAGTTAGTAGTAATAATAAAGAATGATTTTTGCTGAGCATTTGTGTGTGTGCACAGGGGTTCTGAGAACATTCTGGATAACCTGAATTAAGTTTTTATTCACATTTAAAAATTGATCATACATGAATCACATTGTCACACCCCTGTGGACTGTTGATTGTAGTTTCTCCCTCTGTGTCCTTATTTGGTTGTTCCTGTTCTCATTATTGGTTAATCACCTCATTGTGCTCACCTGTCTGCCCCTCGTTATCTGCCCTATATCAGTTCCTGTCTCTTGTGTTCTAGTTTGTCGGTTATTGTGAATGTTACCTTGTGTGTGTATGCCTGCTGGAGCAGGAAGGTAGGACTCTCGAGGACCATACCAGACTGTTCCTGATGGTCGCTAACGTCACCAGCTATCCGGACAACGCACGCTGCGCATTCTATGGGGCAAGTCTGAACGCCAAGTGCAAAGCGCGGTCGTCCGAAGATGGTCCTCGGGAGGAATTTGCCGCCTTCGTGGAGTGGACTCTGGCGAGAAACGGGTCGCCACTCACCATCGGCCCCGTGGATGATTTTGCCGGATCCACTTCGGACCCAGAGCCCAGCCCACCATCTCCCCGCGGTACGGAGCATCAGCCTGAGCCCACCGACGACGGAGAGCCATTTCCCGCTGCGAGCCAGAGTGAAGCCAAGCAACTGAGCGGAGGATCGCCTCGGATGTTGAGCCCAACCCGTCAGACCAGGTGCGAGAGCCGGTGACAGTGCCCACCACAAGGGAGCAAGCCGTGGACGGTGTGAGCGCGGAGAGGAGCTCCGCCCCCTGCATCATGGCTGAGGGTGAGCGGACTATGGCGGGACATAAGGGCCAGAATATGGAGGGAATTCGGTGTCAAAACGAGGAGGAGAGACCTCGGAATCCTCAGTTTAGCCCAGGAAGGGCTCCCGATCCCCTGTCGAGCCTCGGAAGGGCTCCTAATCCCCCCAGGAAGGGCTCCTGATCCCCAATTCAGCCCGGGAAGGGCTCCTGATTCCTCGTTAAGCCCGGGAAGGCCAGGAAGGGCTCCAGTTCCCCAGCTCGGCCCAGGAAGGGCTCCTGTTCCCCAGTTCCCCAGCTCAGCCCAGGAAGGGCTCCTGATCCCCAGCTCGGCCCAGGAAGGGCTCCAGTCCAAGAGCTCTCTCCAGTGCCCGCTCCTGAAAGATGCTCACCCTCCCACCCGCTCCAGCCTCCTCCACCGCTGTCAGCTGGCAGCCCCTCTGCTCGCCCTCAGCCCACCATCATTGCGGTGC
>NW_015540933.1:250874-264654 GCF_001515605.1 Sinocyclocheilus anshuiensis
TCACCTCTGGACTCCACTCCTCTGGCTGCGCCTCGTCGCTCTGTCCCACCGGCTCTGTTGGGCTCCTTCCTCCCGCCAGCTCCACCTTGGTCCTCAGTCGCTCCGCCGCGGATCTCTGGATCTCTGCCTCCGCCTCGGTCGCCAGAGCCCTCTGCTCCACCCTGGCCCCCCGGATCCTCTGCATCCCCCTGGCTCGTTGGCTCTCCTGTTCTCATTATTAGTTAATCACCTCATTGTGCTGACCTGTCTGCCCCTTGTTATCGGCCCTATATCAGTTCCTGTCTCTTGTGTGCTAGTTTGTCGGTTATTGTGAATGTTACCCTGAATGTGGATGTCTACCCTGTCTAAATTCCCTGCATGCATAGAGCAGATCAATCCTGTAAATTGAAGTTTGTTCTTGCACGGTGAGCTTCTGTTTACCATATTTTAATAGAGAGACAGAAATCTGTCAGATTTAATTAAAGCGTCTTCATTTGTGTTTTGAAGATGAATGAAAGATTTGGGTAATGATGTAAATAATGACAGAATATTTTTTATTTGTATTTTTTTTAGGTGAACGATCCCTTTAACACCTGGTTAAATTGGATGCATAGTGAATATGATGTAGGTTTTCTTGTTGATATAGTGCAGGCAAAAGTGGCACCACTGTTCAGTGAATTCGACCACAACACTTCAGTTACTAAAAACTTGCTTGCACCTGGCCTAACAAGCCTACTGTACGTGACGAGACCAGTGATCATCACCAAGCCCTCCACTTGAAACCTGCCTTTGAAAAGTGCCTGTCTTTTTTCTTGTATTTTTAGATGTGTAGCTGCTCAGCTCATAGCGGAAAAGACAGTGAGAGCAGAGACCTACTACTGTGTCACCATCTATTTCAGTGACATTGAAGGCTTCACAGCCATGTCAGCATCCGATGAAAGACGCAGAGACTCAAACAGCATCTCAGAGTTTCTGCCCGGTACTTTTTGAGTAGGCCTTGCAGGCATTTCGAAAAAACAATTTGCAGTGTTTTTTTTTTGTTTTTGTTTTGTTTTTGTTTTTTATGTAGCTCCTATGTGGGGTCATTTGTTCAGATTTTGATCATATTTTTACAAATAAATATGTCCAAATCTATTTGGGGAGGTTTGAGGAGCCGCAGTCCTCTGTTGTCTAAGACTTTGAAATACCCTACACTTGTTAAATTATGTATGTGCCTGTGTGTTTGTTTGTGTAGGGGTCTGTTGTAAGATCAAATATCCACATCGTACGCTCTGGAATGGGTTGCATATGTCACATAAGAGCTCCTGACATTACTAGGTGACATGGCGCACGTGCCAAAAACTCTACTCTGTCACGAATATCAGGCTACTGTTAGCATAGCTGCTGGCTCGCTAGCCCGTCTGAGCCTTAAAGTGGAAATAATACATTCACATGTGGTTATTTTTGGACCATACTGAAGCCCACAGCTGAACCACAACAGAAAACTATTGTCACCCTAAACAAACTTTGATCTCTGTATCTGTATCCTAAAGCTGACTGCTATAAACTGACCGCACTCATTTCCTTTGCTGTAGGTAGTGAACGTGCTGAATGACCCGTACACATACTTCGACAATATCATTGACAACCACAATGTTTATAAGGTACATAATTTGAATGCCTCACCATCATGTGAGACGATTTTATCCATTGTAGGAAATGGGTTGCTTCATGTGTCCTTTGCTGTATCCAGGTAGAAACCATTGACGATGCCTACATGGTAGTGTCGGTCCTGCCTACAAGAAATGGAGACGACCATGCAAAAGAAATAGCAAGAATGTCATTAGCTGTAGTGCAGGGCATGAGGAGCTTCTACAGTCCACACGTACCAGAGCAGCAGCTGAGGGTCCGCATTGGAGTTCATTCAGGTAATAACTGGATGGTGACAGCTCTTTGGCTGTGCTATTCTTGTATATTCACTGCCCTGCACTGATCCTGATCAATCACAAAAAGAAATGTGCTCAGGATATGAGTGTATTACGTTGTAATTTATATAATGTAAGCAACAATTTTTTTTAATGCTCTTATACTAAAGTATGAACAAGTATACAAGGGGTGTCCAACCTTAGCAGTAGTTCAAGAGCTAGGTTGGCAAATTTCTTTTGTCTGCCAAAAACACATTTTAAAAATTGTCTCATTCTCCACCAAAGCTTTGTACATGGTAAAACATTCAAGTTGTCTCTCCACTTTGAGTGTCCGGTACACCTCTCATATTGCCACTTGATTTTCCAGCCTGGATATTCACAAAAATTACACTATAATTCAAAATTAAGATTTAAAAATAATAATAATAATAATAATAATAATAATAACAATAAATATACTACTGTAACATAACATAATAATGATAGTAATGAAATGTCTATTCCAAATAAATGCTGTTCTTTTGAACTCTCTGTTCATCAAAGAAAATGAATCATGGACTCCACAAAAAAAAAAGAAGTTTCTTTTGCACCAAATTAGCATATTAGAATGATTTCTGAAGGATCATGTGACACTGAAGACTGGAATGATGATGCTGAAAGTTCACCTTTGCCATCACAAAAATAAATTAGCATTTAAAAAAAAATTCAAAACAGAAAGCAAAATACAAATATAATAAAATGAATCATCCTCTCTATGTATAAAAATCCAAAATAAAAGTATAACAAATGAAATAATTTATCAGTATGCATAAAAATATGTGCAATATACTGTAAGAAACTGCATTATAAAGATTTGCGGGACTACTTCTCATAAATACATTTGATTATGACTGGTAGTTTATACAGAAGGTTTATACAGTACATTTAATTTCTTCTCTCTCTTGCCTTTTTCAGATGTGTTTTCAATAGAAAACCAATGATGCATTTGTATATTCCTTCTGATTTGGTCAATTTACAAATCAGAGGAGTGTTTATGCTGCTCAGGCATTCCTGCAGTGATTTCAACTTTCCAACTTGGCTTATGACACATATAAGAAAAATCCTAATAAAATACATCATTCTACATAATACATAACGTCACCATTAAAGAGCTGCTTTAGGCACACAAAACATAGGCTGAGTAGTGGAGAACTACTAAAGGTTGTGGAAAAAATACAGAATCATAATCATAAAATTCATATCATAAAAAATAATCATTTTGCTTGTTACAGGGCCTTGTGTCGCGGGGGTTGTGGGTCTGAAAATGCCACGCTACTGTTTTTTTGGAGACACTGTGAACACTGCCTCCAGGATGGAGACATATGGATTACGTAAGATCACTAATGAAGGATGTGCTGACAGTAGGAAGATATGTCAGAGAAGCATTTTAAATGAAACCCATGTGATTGATCTGACCACTTCCTTGACCTCAGCACTTTTTGTGACTGGCTTTTAATTATGTAATAGTGGAGACAGACATCATATCATTTTATTTTTCTCTCTCAGCACTGAGGATCCATGTGAGCAGTTCCACCAAGTCTCTCCTTCACACTTTCAGGTCTTTGCGCTGTGAACTGCGAGGTGACATCCACATAAAGGTACAGAGTTTCTGCCACTGTGACATTCACCTCAGAAAGCATCATATTGCTTTCATCTCGCCTGTCTTACCACATCACAACAATCCGATTCGCTCAGCTGATTCTTTTCACACATATTTCTTTTAGGATTTGTGCTTCAAAATGACTAGCACTAACAGTGAGTACGTTTACATGGACAACAATACTCAGATTTTAATACGATTAAGACAATACTCTGATTAAGAATCTACCATGTAAACAGAGATTTTTGATTACCTTAATCTGGCTAAAGTCATAATCGAAGTAAACAGAAATCGAATTAAGACATGTGGCGTATTACTATTTTAGTCACATTACTGAAGTGCAGAATAGACATGTAAACACCTTAATCACATTATTACTGTCGTGTA
This sequence comes from Sinocyclocheilus anshuiensis, assembly GCF_001515605.1. Classification (NCBI taxonomy): domain Eukaryota; kingdom Metazoa; phylum Chordata; class Actinopteri; order Cypriniformes; family Cyprinidae; genus Sinocyclocheilus; species Sinocyclocheilus anshuiensis. Next base: position 254,784 of record NW_015540933.1, read on the forward strand.
GGACTTTTTGCTGCATTTTGCGACAGGATACACACACTGCAGTGCTCAACCGTTTGACGGCAAATAAAAGAGCTTCAGCACCCGCACAAGTCAACTTAATCAAACACAGAGTGTCAAACCAAATCCACCACACCCGCCGTCGTCTGTATGCACGTACAAATAATTAGCTGCACTTGAAGCTTTCATAAAATTTAAAATGAAACACCCAAAACTGTACATGGCATCATCACGAAGACGAACTATATGTTTATATGTAGTCAGTGACACATCCATTGTGTTACAAAACCATAGTGTAATAAAATGACATCATAACTACAATCACGGCTGTAAACATTCATATCCGAAAAGTTGTGTATACATGGCAACTTAATTTCAGAAAGAGTGGAACTATTTATTTGATAACGAGTCACAGCTGGTAAGGACCTATAAATAGAGCTCAATAGCCTCCTCTTAACAACAAGTTTTCAAAGCTTCGGAACTGCTCTCACCTCCCTGTTCTCTTCCATTTCAGGGAAAGGGCTGGGTGAGGATATACTGGCTTTTGGGAGAGGACTACTAAACCAGATCCCTTTTTTCAATACTTTTTAACATGAAGAAATTGTTGATTTTTTTAAAGAGTATATTACACTATATTTCTACTTTGTTTTGCATGTTTGCAATATTTTAGTTCAATAAGCAAATTTGGGTCCCACTTTATATTACGTGGCCCTAATACCTGTGTACTTACATAGTAACTAGATGTGTATGTAGTATGTAACCACAGTGTAAGTACACATTGGTACATAGTATCTAGAGCTGTAATATTTCTGTAACTGCACACATGTAACAACCCACTGAATGGTTTGTGTAAGTACAAATGTGTAACAGGACATATATAACTACATTTTGTAACAACAATATGTATAAGAGTAATTGGAACAATATGATCCAGGGGGTGGAGATGGGTAGGTTTAGGGATATGTAAATCTGGAGTCTAAATCTAAAGTTGGATCTACTATGTAAGTACACAGGTATTAAGGCCACTTAATATAAAGTGGTACCCAAATTTCTAAGTACAAATGTTTGGGGTTGGTAAGATTTTTTTTAGAATTTTGTATTTCATATTATGTATTTACTGTATTTTACATAAAAAATAATAAAAAAAAAAAATATTATTACAAATATATATACACTGAACAAAATTATAAACGCAACACTTTTGTTTTTGCCCCCATTTTTCATGAGCCGAACTCAAAGATCTAAGACTTTTTCTATGTACACAAAAGGCCTATTTCTCTCAAATATTGTTCACAAATCTGTATATACACATAACTATTTTCCTTTTTAATATATTAACTCCAGTTTTCAGTATAATCATTCAGAAATAATGTTTCTTGAACACCAAATCATTTTTATTATCAAATTTGTGCTGCTTGATATTTGTGTGAAAACCAAGATTTGTGGAAACATTTTTTTCTTTTCAGAATTCTATGGTGAATAGAAAATTCAAAACATGACTTTACTGTTTCTTTTGATCAAAAATGTTTATAAGCAACTGAAAAAAGCACAAATGTCAGGGCATGTCAAAACTTCTCCAGGGCCCCAAAACACCCTCGGACCCCAGAGGGTTAATGTTTGTAATTAATGCAGAATAAAAGTAACAATTGTTTACTAAAAAAACAACAACAATTTAACATAGTGTAAACAGTAGTGCATATCAAAACCCAAGTGTTTTCATATATTTATCTTTATATTAATCACAAATTTGATTGGACACCATAATGAAATGGAAAATAATAGCCAAAAAGATCTGATATTTCCCTTTTCAATTATTCAAATATTTGTTAGTGTTTATTTGCATTTCAACACTCATTCCACTAAGTATAATGCTAATAAATCAATTCTACCACAGGGCATTTTTGTTGGACTGTATTTTGTAATCTGTCACCTATATGGGCACTGCTGAGAGCAGGTCATTACATTAATAGCACTCCCATTCCACAGTTGACTCGGTGATTCATTCCCCTTCTGGCTTTTAAGCAGTCATCTCTATCTTGCATTGCCACTGGAGCTTTTACTAAAAGCCTTGAACTGTTGTACCATATTGACAGCAAACCTCTAAAAACTCCAGATTCAGTCTTAACGGTCTACAAATTACTGTCGCTGAAAGGGACTGTCCACATCGGCATTACTCCTTCCTTGCTTTCTGGTAACCTTTGCCCCCATATCACAGGGGTCATAAACGCACAATTTTCAGACAAGACATTGCAGTGCAGAATTGCTCTGCGTTTTGTTAGGGGAAATAAAAAGGGTATGTTTTAAGCCCCATCAGTCTGCTGTCTGTGCTCTTTTGGAGTTAATGGTAAATTTATCTGACTTTGCTAGAATTTGTTCCTGCAGATACTCTTCAATTCAAACACAAACGTCTCAGGAGATGAAGGATTAAATCTTTGAACTGTATTCAGCAATATTTGTGCAAAGTTTGGGGATTTAAAGATATGTGTTGTTGAAAAGTAATTTTTACTGATTAAAGTAAAATATGAACTGAAAAACAAAGGATTTTTATGATATATCAGGCTTTGATACAAGACTGACATTTTTGAAAAATTGTGGTTAGATTTGATTGTGAAGATTTTGTGACTTTGCGGACTACTTTTTGTTTTTTAAACACTCTCATGGCAGTTTGCAACTATTTTACATTTGAGTGAATTATTGGCTAATTTATATGAATTTGAACATCTCATTTGTATGTTTCTATACAATATATTTATGCCCCATTAACAGTTAGGTTTAGGGATGAACTTTCACAATGTCACATAATATCTTTGTAAAAAATTAGGTTTCCATACAAATCACATGAATTCATCTGAAATTGCCACTTTGTGAAATTGTTTTTAATGTTATCCTTAGAGTTTCAGATGTTTTACTAATGTCATTCACATTTATTTTTGCATAGCTTTTGGACAGAAATATTAATATGAAAAAATTTAGACATGAAAAGATTCCAAAAGCAAGCATTTTGAATTGCTAATGAATACTTAATCAAATTCAAATCCCCGGGAATACTTTCTTTATATCATTTAAAAAGACAAAGAATGTTGATGTTATTGTTAATGTATAAAAAACAAAAAAAACAAACAAAAAAAACAATGCAGAATACTGCATGCATTTTATGTAACACTTTCTATGAAGTTGCATAAGCTTCACTTGCTCCAAGATACATTTTTACAACACCCAATTTTAATCACTGCATTATAGGTGTTGATACAATTCTCATGAGATAAGTTTTCTTTTTTCCCCAGAGATTTTAGTACAAACACATTCCAAAAAGATTCCAAAATCAAGTATTTTGACTCTAATCACTCATGAATACTTAATTAAATTCAAATCCGTTATGAATACTTTATTTTATATCTCTTAAAGGTAGACTGTGAGCTCCTGTTCAGGATTCAAAGCTAATCATGCTTGTCTTGTAATTCATTTCTTGCTCAGGTTGCTGCCTGCTTCCTGTAATATAGTATACAATGTATCCCTTAAGTAGCAACGGCACTCATCCAAGACCACTTTTGCAATTTCCCTCCGGTTAAGATTCTTGTCACGGAAGCCGGATCAGTGTCCTCTGAGAAGCGCTTTCTTATAATGAGCCAAGACCAAATGGGTGATTTGTTTTACGCAATGAAAGTGCTGATACCCCATACTTCCTCCTCGTGATCACCCTGTTGTGTCGGTGTTGTTATAAGCTACATACAAGTCATGTTTACAGTAGAAACGGTTTGTGCAGATTGTTTGTTTTTGGCTTTATGCCTTGTTGGCACTGGCGTGCTGTGGACAGCCATTGGTTGGATGAGTAATTATGGGTGGGGCTAGCTCATATTGTATGAGCGAGGCAGAGTTGTGTGAGAAGGGTCTTTAGGAGATGTGCCTGGATGGACCTGGGCTTTCCTCGCTGACCTGTGTCCGGCTCCACAAACGTCCCATCAATTTCCAGAGCCTGTCAATGTCTCCCTGCTGACCACTCCACAACTGTGGGCTGTTTTCTTTTGTGATGACCTGATAAGCGGCTGCCATGAGTGGTTTTAAATACTTGATGCAGATCATTGTTCTTGATCCATAGATGCAACAGAACAGGAGAGTTTTAACCCAAACATCCTGGAGCAGATTGAAGGATATCCTGCTTTCTTCAGCCAGTAAAAGGCAAAGACTGTTAAAGTTATTGTTAACTTAAAAAAATACAATGCAGAATATGCATTTTATGTAACACTTTATATGAAGCTATGAATAAGCACTGTAGCTACAAGATACAGTACATCTTTCATTTAGTAAAAGCTTAATACAGAGTTTTTAAAAAATGCAACCAGTCTGGTTTCAGAAGTGGACATTCAACCGAGACTGCCTTGCTCTCAGTTGTTGAAGCCCTAAGACTGGCAAGAGCAGATTCTAAATCTTCAATACTTCTCTTGTTGGATCTGTCCACTGCTTTTGACATGGTTAACCACCAGATCCTCCTGTCAACCCTATTGGCAAAGGGCATCTCAGGAACCGCACTCCAGTGGTTTGAGTCTTACCTCTCAGATAGGTCCTTCAAGGTATCTTGGAGAGGTGAGGTGTCCAAGTCGCAACATCTAACTACTGGGGTGCCTCAGAGCTACAGAACTGCTTGTGGTTCCATCAAACCCATCGTTTCATTACAATTTCACCATCCAGATAGGCACATCAACCATAACTCCTTCAAAAACAGCCAGAAACCTTGGAGTTATGATTGATGATCAGCTGACTTTCTCAGACCACATTGCTAAAACTGCCCGGTCCTGCAGATTTGATTTATTCAGCATCAAGAAGATCAAGTCCTTTCTTTCTGAACATGCTTCACAACTCCTTGTTCAAGCTTTTGTTCTGTCCAGGCTGGACTATTGCAATGCTGTCTAGGCAGGTCTTCCAGCCACTTCTATCAAACCTTTACAATTAATCCAGAACGCGGCAGCAAGATAAATTTTTAATGAGCCAAAAAGAATGCACGTCACACCTCTGTTTATCAATTTACACTGGCCATCAATAGCTGCTTGCATTATTGTTTGCGTACAAAATCACCACTGGCTCTGCACCCCTTTACCTAAATTCATTACTTCAGACCTATGTGCCCTCTAGAAGCTTGCGTACTGCAAGTGAATGTTGCTTTATTGTGCCATCCCAAAGAGGCACAAAATTACTTTCATGGACTTTTAAATTAAATGTTCCCTCCTGGTGGAATGACCTGCCCAACTCAATCCGAGTCCTTAGCCGTCTTCAAGAATTGGTTAAAAACACATCTCTTCCATCTTTATTTGACCCTGTAACTCTAGCACTCTCTATTTCTATTCTTAAAAAAAAAAAAAACTTGTCCCTTTTAGACTTACACTCTATTCATTTACTGCTTGAACTAACACTAGCTTTTCTAATCTTTTTGTATTCTATCTATTTGTTTCTTTTTATTTATTATACAATTAACAAAAGCAAAAAAGGCCTCTAACACTAGCTTGCTCTATTCTTTTCCTATTCTATCTGTACTGCTTTAAGCTAACTGAGACTTGTTATAGCACTTGCATATCATTGCTCTTTTATTGATTTTGATTGCTTCCATTGTCCTCATTTGTAAGTCACTTTGGATAAAAGCGTCTGCTAAATGACTAAATGTAAATGTAAAAAATGCCCAAAATGATTATACTGCCTCTTTGTCTGATCAAATAGCTGTTTATTTTACATAATCTGTATTATTTTTTACACAAATTATATTGTCCCAATAATATTCAATAAAAAAGTAAAATATATTTTTCAGCTTAGTACATTGTATTTTCTGGAAGGTGGACCTTTCCCTCCTCACCTAATTTTAAGTGCTATATTTTCTATTGTGTAATAATGCATTACATTCTTTTAAGCTTTAACCATAGTATTATTAACAATATATTTGAATACAATGTGTCTTATTATTCATATTGCAGTGGATGGATGGATTGGTTGGTTAATAGGGTGGATGGATGGATGGATGGATAGTTAGTTAATTGATGGATGGTTAATTGGATGGGTGGATGGATGGTTAGTTATTTGGATGGATTGATGGGTGAGTGGGTGGATGGATTGACGGAAGGTTAATTGGATAGATTAATTAATGGATGGATGGATGGCTAATTGGGTGGATAGATGGTTAGTTATTTGAATGGATGGACGGGTGGGTGAGTGGGTGGATGGATGGATGGATGGCTGGATGGATGGGTGAGTGGGTGGATGGATGAAAGGTTAATTGTATAGATGGATTAATCAATGGATGAATGGGTAATTGGGTGGGTGGATGGATGGTTAGTTATAGTTATTTTGATGGATGGATGGATGGGTGAATAGATGGATAATTGGGTGGATGGATGGTTGTTTATTTGGATGGATGGATAATTGGGTGGATGGATGATTAGTTATTTGGATGGATTGATGGGTGAGTGGGTGGATGGATTGATGGAAGGTTAGTTGGATAGATGGATTAATGGATGGATGACTAATTGGGTGGATAGATGGTTAGTTATTTGAATGGATGGATGGGTGTGTGGATGGCTGGATGGATGGATGGGTGAGTGGGTGGATGGATGAAAGGTTAATTGGATAGATGGATTAATCAATGGATGAATGGCTAATTGGGTGGGTGGATGGATGGTTATAGTTATTTGGATGGATGGATGGATGGGTGAATAGATGGATAATTGGGTGGATGGATGGTTGTTTATTTGGATGGATGGATGATTAATTATTTGGATGGATGGATGTATAATTGGGTGGATGGATGGATACATGGATAGTTAGTTATTTAGATGGATGGATGGATGGATGGATAGGCCAATGCAACCAGCGTGTGCAACAATGTAATGTAGTCTGTGATTACCTCCAATGAATTCTGCTGCTTTATAGTCATACCGTATCCTTGATCATATTCATAATTAACAAAACTCTCATTATACAGGATTCACTGTGACGCATCCCTGCCTGTTGGTCTCAGCCTGCTTTTTCAATAGAGCAGATGCTCTGTGCCTCTCCTGACAAACACTCACATTACATATGAATGACTGGGCTGGAGACACCGCTGGCCAAGGAGTGAATGTGCCTTTTATCTGGGAGCAATTGAAAACCCCACATGTTTAATTAAAGCTCATCCTACACACTTGACAGACTTGAGCACAGACAGACGTTCCAGGCAGTGCTTGAAGTGGAAAAAAAGAAGTCCCGGTACTACCCCAAAAATGAGTCGGAATGCGCACGGGCTAATTTTGAGCTATACAGGCCAAAAAAGTGAAAAATTTCGATTTTGAGGTTTTCACAAAATTAGTTCATTAAGCCCTTGTCTAGCGATGCCAATGCTCCAAATAATAATTTTAGATGTTTAATTGCCTTTATTTGTACGTTTTCTGAGAGTAGTAGGCCTACCTTTTCTCCGCTCGCTTCTCACGCTGAACGTCATCCGAAGCGCCGCATAAAGGCGCTTCCAACTGCGCGCGATGCCGATAAATAAACACATTTAGGCCTACACACAATTACAATATTCACGCAAACATAATCTGTTATGTCTTAAGTGAGCATTTGGGGAACTGTTGGGGAAAAACATCTGATTTGTAACATTATATTAGATCCGTGCATTACAGTAGGTCTTAATATAGGCCGCCTTATTAAAGTTAATCTAACAATAAAAGAAAATAGGGAATTACTTGATGCTCTTCATTGAACTGCTTTTGTAGTTTTTATAATCAATTTATTTGTAATTAACAGACTAAAGGGATTTTTATATTTGATTATTTGTATTTCTTGAATGCTTTTGTTTAGATGTAAAATGAGAAAGGTAATGCATTTTATTTTCTTATATTTGTTCTACTGTTTTTTTGCATCTGTTCTTAGTTATAATAACAAAGAAGACAAAATAAAAATAGCTGTATTGTGATTATTAATATAATTATTATTAAAAATGACTAATTTTGCCAGCACAGGTCACAAATAAATGAACAAATACATAAATATTTATAATTCCCAATGTAATGCCGAAAGAAAGAAAGAAAGATAGAAAATAGTTTAGAGCATTTTTAATATAGATAAGCACCAGTTAAGCTACGATACCAAACAGGACCACAAGGAGATGCCAAAAGACCACTAAACCTGCTGCCTTAACCAGACTGTACATGCTACTATACGGATTCATTCAGAATAACTAAATCCCTGACCAGCATAATTTAAAACACCTTCAGCCAGTATTCATTATAAAACACTCGTGCTTTTAAGCCAAATACTCGCTGAAAATAATAATTTACTGCCATCTGGACCCGAGTCACTATTCTCTCCGCTATCTCTGATGAATTTTTTCTCTGCATTAGCGCTGCTTTGAACTTATTACTTTACTAATGCATTCCCTTACTGGATCCTTGAACTTTCCAGAAGTTTACCGGTTTCAAATGTCCTCTGGGTAGTGTGATTTATAGTGTCATTTCTAATCACCCAGACACTGACGCTTTGACTCAGTACCGGCAATGACAGAGATGCCGGTATGCACGAAAAAGTGCCGGTGCTCTAAAGACTAAAATATAGAAGTGCCGGTACTGCGTACCGGTGCGTACCGGCCCACTTCAAGCACTGGTTCCAGGTATCTGGAGGGCAGTTTCACCTGCCAGATGTAGCACAGCAGGGATTTCCGGAGGGGAGAAGGACGTGTATAGTGGGCTTGTAAAGATGATAAGCAGGGTTATATTTGGTCTTGTGCATAAGTTGACAGATATAAATACAGTAGCTATATATGTATCAAGTCAAATTTATTTGTATAGTGCTTAGTATATATATATGCATATGTATATTTTTCCATAGAATGCCTTGGAAACAGTGGAACACACTACCCTAATTTTTTTATTATAAAGCAAGAATTTGTTCACACTTTTTCTTCAGGCAATGATTAGATTATGAATTTGATCTAGTCTAATAAAATTTAAGTCACTAGTTTAATTGTAAAGTTCAGATGTATTCAATTCGTGAGATGTGGCATCATTTCTATTAAACGTAAATTTTTAGTGCTACAGCAAGCAAATTGTTTTGTGGTCATCTACATGATGTTTTACAATTAATTTAATAATTTAGTAATAATTATTTGTATCTTTTGCAATGCAGTAGTAAGCAAGCCGCTTACAGTTAATTAAACCATTCAGGCATCTTTATTTTCACAAACGTTAACAAAATCATATAATTTGAAAAAAAAAAAAAGATTGTTATTTGGAAAAACAGAATGGGAATTAGGTTTGAGTGGGTTGTGAATTTATTCATCAGTCTTGTGCGGAGTGTGTAGCTTTTATTCTTGCCATAATAATCGAGGAGTGGCGCTAAACCTTTGCAGTTACGATGCCTTCCATGTTATGTGACTGATGTGTCAGGTGTAGTGAGTTACTGAATGCTTTTACATGCATAATCGTACACCAGTTATGCTCAATGACCTGTCAAGGTCTTGTAACCACCTTGAACTGTGTTCTTTCCCAGTGTTCTGGCACTTTATTCAATAACAGCAGAGCTTGTTCTCATGACTGTTCATGTTTTGACATAAAAAGCAGACATTTTATATAATGAACTGATTTTTGTGTTGTATATTTAAACACTCTCATTGTTTGAAAGTGGTTTGTTTTAAGTGCCTGACATTTTGGTTGTGGAAAAAAAGGAAAGGGGTATTATGAACTGTTTCCTTTTTGACATTTTAATGGATAATGCATAAAAAGCAACACTGGAGCTCATCTCATCTACTGCAAATGTTCTCTGCTAGGGTTACTCAGGCAGCCTGTGACACTGCTGTGGAGAGCTGCAGATCTGCCATGAGCAGATGTTCACAATGGATTTAAAGGAATATACCCACCCCCCC
>NW_015540933.1:265975-272536 GCF_001515605.1 Sinocyclocheilus anshuiensis
CCACCACCACCAATTTTATCAGTTCAATATGCAAAGTAGCCACAACACTTTACGGTCTTTGTGTTTTAGGCTTGTACCATTATTATCACCATTGTTGGTTTGGTAACTGGTCTTGGACAAAAAATGATACTCTACACTGATTGGTATAGATACTGACATGTAGTATCCATGCTTATCAGTGCAAAATAATTTTAAGTGTGTGTTTTTTTTATTTATTTTTTTATTATTGTTGTAATTATTTTATGTAGTAAATTTAGGATGAAATCTGCAGTTTTGTGCACTTTATTTAATACATTTGGCAAAATGTGCTAAGAAGATTTGAGCATTAGTGTTAAGGACAAATAAGAATGTAAGAGATGATAAGGGAAGATATGAACATGTAGTTGTAGTATGTGGTCTTAAAAAATGTAAAAATTGTATTTATGTTGGTCTCATACATTTGTGAAGATACTGAGCCAAAAAAACCCAAAAAACACCAACTTTATTTATTACTCAAAAATGTAGTGTGGTGTTAAGTAATGACAAAACAGTAAATGTAATGTAAAGTAATGTAAAAAAAAAAATGAGATATGAATTTTTGTCTCATAAATATTTTTGGCAGAAAATATTATCTTTCTTTCTTTCTTTCTTTCTTTCTTTCTTTCTTTCTTTCTTTCTTTCTTTCTTTTTTATTTAAGCCCCACCAAAATGTTGAAAATGAATTTTAATGTGTGTATTCATATCTACTGAATAACCCAATAGATCCAGCCAAAAATCTGCCGAGATTTCTGTGGAGTCGTGTGGGCACAGATTCCCTGTGTGCCTGGCCAAAGCCTAGAAGAGCTAAACTCATTCTGAGATCAGAACAGAATGCGGTGTGTTTACTGATGTTATCTGTGAAATCCAGACAGTCAGTACAGCAGTATCTTTCTACTGCCCGCTTAGGAAAATCAATTATTTCATCTGATTCACACATCAAGCACAATTTAGAAAACATGTAACCTCTCTGTTATTACCCTGTCTAGGTGACTTTGATGTCTGCATTAGCCATACTGTGAAACAGCGAACAGTGCAGGAAATCTGTTGGATGTGAGGATTATTTGCATAACAATGCCCAACTCTTAATACCCAACACACTGGCACACACATGCCCCGCCTACATTCTGATCAAGAGGACTGTTTTAGAGCTTATTAATGTGGCATATTCAAAATAACACCCACACACACAAACACCCACACGGGCACTTTACCATCCTCACCTCACCAGTGGAGCTGCCGTTGATTAGACATGGAGGAAACAAGGAGAATCAGTTAAACATGGCATTGTAAAGAAAGACGAAACACTGTCATTTAGGTGAGTAGATCTCTAATGTGACCTGTAAAATTGTGATTGTGACTGTAACATGCTTAAATATACCTTACAAGTCATGGAAGAGCAATAATAACAATAATAATAACAATAATAATAATAAACAATATGGTTTTATTTATTACTATTGTTGTTGTTGTTGTAGCTCTCCCATAAGTCCAGTACTTGTATGGCATATGTAATAATAATAATAATGATAAATAATAATAATAATAATAAATACTTATATTTTACTACTACTATTATTATTATTTACTTTACATTTGATTTTTTAATTTGGTTTTTACCTTTTTACATATATTTTTAGTCTTTAAGTGTTAAAATCTGGTATGTCTATAAACTCCAGCATTGTTCTTTTTTTAACTTTTTTAGTTTACATTAACGTGAACCCTGAATGTCCCCTCAGTGTTCCCCTTTATGACTGACAGGTCTGTCCGTCTCCTCGTTAGTGTGGGAAGGTGAGTTTTATGCAGCCTGCTTTTGGTAGATTATTAATATATCTGACTCAAATGGACATTCCTGCCCTGTCCAGTCTCTCCATCCAATTCATTGAAAGTAAAGTAAATACATATTTTAAGTGAGTTGGCAGAATGCAGCGATTTGATAAGGGTCAGTTGTTTCGCTTGGAACGCATCAGAGATGGGTTTTGTTCAAGAATAACAAACAAAGCAACCGATAGCACAATCATGTTGGATTTCCAGTGGCTTTGGTTTAAATGTAAGATTTAGGGATGAATGGCAAGTCATTTGTTTTACCTCCAGTAGTGGTTAGTTAAGCTGAAGTACAAAAATTGCTTAGGTATTGTCCTACATGATAACCTGGAGAGAGTTTTTGTTGTGGAACAGCTGAGCGCTTTGTTATGGTCTGCCTGTCTTTATGAACAGGATCAAAAATGGCCCCATATCTTTATTATGCACTTAGAATTAGTCAGTGTTTACAGTTGTGAAGTGTGAGGTAGAGTTTAATTTGTCGTGTTTAAGACGAGGAACGACCACACACGCAGACACATGTACAATATGTTTCTTTACAAGTATCTTTAAGCTGCTCTCAGAAAATTGTCTTGATGGTCACAGCTTCTTACTGCAAGAATATCTGTGCAGGATGTTTTTAAAGCTCACCTGCTGTGTCTGAGCAGTCAGAGGGATCACAGTGTGTGTTTGTGAGCGTGTCTAAGCAGTGTCTGCAATCCTGACCTTCCAGATCGGTCATTTTGTAACACTGCAAATGGCTCAAAGGAACAGGAAGAATTGTATCATTTTCATTAAGCAGCCGAGTGTTTCTTCTACAGTTCCCCTTATTACTGAGTGCAAATTGCAATATAATGTGCAATATAGCATGCACATTAGGTCATTTGCCATTTCTCTATTTTTAGGGTCAATCTTCAGACCCAATCATTTTTAAATAAACATTTTGTCACAGGGACACTGTGTAGATGATCTTCAATATATTACAATACATAGCACAATTTATATTATTAATTATATGGATATTATATTTGTTCAAGGAATAGCTCGCTGCTAAATAGAAATGTTGTCAGTTTGCTTACTCTCGTTGTGAACCAATACATGCTGTTATATTTTCTGTGGAACACAAATTATGATTTTTTTTTTTTTCAAAAGTATTTTTATGCAGGTTTTTCATATAAGCTGACGTTTGTCAAGATGCACCAACAACAAGAAAAATAATAGTAATAATAATAATTAGTCCATACAACTTGTGCGCTCACATTCAAAATGTCAAGGGACAATCATAATTGAAACTACAACAGCACTAATTCTCATGGATGGGTTTAAAAGATCCATGTGGGACAAGTTTATAATACTTTTATGGTGTTTCATGTTGTTTTTGGAGATGGCCACTATGAACTCCAATTTTATATGGAAAGAGCTGCATAACAGTTTTTTTTTGTTTCACTGAAATAAATACATAAAGACTGAATGTTTATTTTGGGTGAACATTTCTTATCGTGCTGTTGCAATAAAACTTTAACTGAATTGCCCTTGTAGTGAACATCAGCAAGATGGCAACCCAACACTGAAAATCACTACACCCTGAACGATGGCACTGTTGTTTTCTGTAGTTGTTTTATAGCTGAATCAAATTAGTTTCTTAATTGACCATTTTTGCTACATCAATCAATAGATTAGTATTACTGTTATCTGCAGTAGAGCTACATATAGCTGAATAGAACTTATTTTATAATTAAATAACTTTAAATAGTTGAACCAAACTGAAGCTGCTTTGAAACAATTAGTATTGTATGAAGCAGAATACAAATAAAAGTGACTTGACGATTGCAAACACCAACTGTGTCATAAAAAAAGAAAGAAAACAAAAGTTTCATAATTGCTGATATCCACACAGGAGCTATTATATAGATCCATAATCAGTCAATAAATAGTTAAGAAATAGCAAAGAAAATGAAATTATAATTAGAATATAGAATGATAAAATGACTTTTTAAATGATAGCGTAGGGAAGAGCAAAATGTTAAGCATTGCCTTTCCCTGTCACTCGGTCCCATTGGTGGTAATTAAATTTGTATTATTACTGAACTAAAACCATTTTTTTTCCACTATCCTTCCTTTTTCCTCTCCGTCAAACATCCCCAGATGTTGTTTTCAGGTTCTGTCACGGGCTGAGAAACATGCCTGTCAGTCACTGGGAACTGACACTCTCTTCCGCATGACTGGATCTGAGAGAATTCATTTTACATGAAGAATGTGCAATGGAAGTGCAATTTTCTTCATTACATCTCAAATATGCTATTTCTATAATTTCTTGAATTATGCAACACATTACACCATCCCTTTGAATTGTTTCCAATAGCGAAAACAAATGTGTCAGATTGCATGCTTTCAAACTCGTGTTTTTGCTCACATCCCAATAGGGACCGAGTTAAACTTTAACAATGCTGATGACATTTTAGGTATGCACGTTAAGTGTAATCCCGAAAGTCACAATGGGGCATGCTGCAGGGATACAATTCCTGAGACAAGGTCGAGTTGAGGGGCTTTTTATGATTCTTGGCCAATATCCAGAAGTAAAGGATCCAAAATATTGTTTTCATTGCAGATTTGGCTTTGGTTTCCCAGTCTGTTCTGCTTTCCCAGCCTTACAGGAGCTTCAGGGGCAGTTGTCACTTACCAAAAATATTAATGGTGAAATAGAGGGATTATTATAGTGTGGTGAAACGACACAGACATTTTTGTTCTCATATATCAGTATGGCAGTTTATTCACTAGACAACACTGGAGAATATCTCGAACAAGCATTTTTCTTCTTGGTCACAGCATGTTGTGAGATCAGACAAAGCATTTATCAATGATCATGGGAATAAATCTTGAATGCATGTGTCTCGTTTATCACCAGGTTGAACAGCATGGAAAACTCCTCGGAATGGAGCAACATTTCACTCGACTCTGATTTCGAGCCCTGTGCCACATTGAGGAGCTCCGGTTCACGAGTCGCCCTCTATGTCTTCATCATCGCAGGGATCGTCTGCACAGTTGTTGGCAACTTCCTGGTGGTTCTCGCCATTGCTTACTTCAAACAGCTGCAGTGCCCTACAAACTCTTTCGTCATGTCTCTGGCTGTTGCTGACTTCCTGGTGGGGCTGGTGGTTATGCCATACAGTATGGTCAGAACAGTGGAAGGATGTTGGTATTTCGGCCCAAACTTCTGTCATCTTCACTCCAGCTTGGATGTTATGCTCTGCACGGCCTCCATCTTCCATTTGAGCTGCATCGCTTTTGACCGCTACTACGCCGTCTGCAACCCTTTGGTGTATTCATTTAAGATGTCCCGTAAACGTGTGGGTCTGCTGATTGTGGTTTGCTGGGCCATTCCTTTCCTCATCTCCTTCGGCCCAATCCTCCTCGGGCTGCACAAGCTTGGCATGGACGTTCCTTTGCCTGAGAACATGTGCATCTTCTTGGTGAACCGCATTTATGCCGTTATGGCGTCCCTTGTTGCATTTTACCTGCCTATGGTGACCATGTTGGTGGCCTACTGGAAGATCTACAAAGCGGCAAAGCGGCAAGCCATGCAGATAAGCGCGATGGAGGCGCAGATGGCGGCAGGTGTGGGCAAGGACTCGAGCAAGAAACAAAAACATCGCAACTCTATAAGGAGGGAAAGAAAAGCGGCCAAAACTCTGGGCATCATCATGGGGGTTTTCCTTCTTTTCTGGTTGCCGTTCTTTACTGTTAATATCGTCGACCCGTTCATTGAGTACGGGACTGCTGCTGTGATATGGGATGTGTTCCTGTGGTTAGGGTACGTCAACTCCTCCCTAAACCCTTTCCTCTATGGTTTCTTTAACCGATCCTTCCGTAGGGCTTTCCTCATGATCATGGGCTGCAGAATATGTCTGCACGGCAAAGCTCAAGGAATGGACCTCTCTCACTCGAAAAGAGATGCCAATGAGCGCACTGACAACCAGTAGACTGTTTACCTGTGGCAGTTTATCTGTTTTAATAAAATACCCCAAACTTGTTCCTGTCCAGCCCAAATGTCAAAATATGTTTTTTTTTTGGCCAAATTATTGTTGCTGCTCAGAGGTGCATTTCCCAAAAGCATTATTAAGTAACTATAGCCCTATTCGCACGGGATTAGTATTACCTGGTGACCTCCAGTCATTTGTAATAATTGCAGAGGTTGTCTGTGATCTTAATCCCGTGCGAATCAGCCATGTCTGTAATTTGTAAAGTAAAAATTCCCCCGCAAATGACCTACCATATTTCGCCGAACAACGAGGTCCTGTGATAATATTAGTCCCGTGCGAATCGGCATCTCTGTGATTTGGCCAGCATTTGGCTGGTCGTATATCATTTTTCGAGCTTTTTGTTTCCTGTGTACCTTTTTATCCATCTTTCACGAAGAATGGAGCTGCGTTGGAGTGTTTGATAGTATTTTGGGTGCTGTCATATCGCTACACACGTCTATGGATTTTTTTTCCCCGGAGTGTCTACTTACACTAAGTGCAAATAGCCCGCCTTGTTGAAAAAGGTAAAAGGAGGATTCGAACCCGGGTCGATCGCGTCAAAAGAACCACGGTGCGCGCTTTACCATCTACGCCACTGAAAGACATAACTAAGTGCTGTCTTTTATAGTGTTGACTATTCCTATAACACATTTGTGGGTGGAGCTACTGTAAATAGCCTCTATCAACAAGGCGGGCTATTTGCACTTAGTGTAAATAGACACTCCGG
>NW_015540933.1:273137-279274 GCF_001515605.1 Sinocyclocheilus anshuiensis
AAAAAACGCGACTTCTATTTCTGAAAATATCACAGTTAGGAGATTTATAACGAGTGGTTCCCTGCATTATTACAGCAAAGCGCGTGATTACAGTACTAACCCAGCTAACAAAAATGAGTTGTCAGAACGTTTTGCTAACATTCCTATTAAGTTATGAAAACGTTATTTCGGAATGTTTTGTACACATTGAAAACGTCCAGTTTTTTTAATGTATTAAGAACGTTTTTTGTGGGGTTTCTGCGAACATTACAGGAACATTCCATCCTACCATTTTGAAAACGTTATGAAAATGTTATTAGTGAATGTTTTTTAAATGTTTAAAATGTCCAGTTTTTTTCATGTATTAGGAACGTTTTTTCTTGGTTTATGTGAACGTTATACAAACCCGATTCCAAAAAAGTTGGGACACTGTACAAATTGGGAGTAAACAAGGAATGGAATAATTTACAAATCTCATAAACTTATATTTTATTCACAATAGAATATAGATAACATATCAAATGTTGAAAGTGAGACATTTTGAAATGTCATGCCAAATATTGGCTCATTTTGGATTTCATGAGAGCTACACATTCCAAAAAAGTTGGGACAGGTAGCGATAAGAGGCCGGAAAAGTTAAATGTACATATAAGGAACAGCTGGAGGACCAATTTGCAACTTATTAGGTCAATTGGCAACATGATTGGGTATAAAAAGAGCCTCTCAGAGTGGCAGTGTCTCTCAGAAGTCAAGATGGGCAGAGGATCACCAATTCCCCCAATGCTCCGGCGAAGAATAGTGGAGCATTATCAGAAAGGAGTTTCTCAGAGGAAAATTGCAAAGAGTTTGAAGTTATCATCATCTACAGTGCATAATATCATCCAAAGATTCAGAGAATTTGGAACAATCTCTGTGCGTAAGGGTCAAGGCCGGAAAACCATACTGGATGCCCGTGATCTTCGGGCCCTTAGATGGCACTGCATCACATACAGGAATGCTACTGTAATGGAAATCACAACATGGGCTCAGGAATACTTCCAGAAAACATTGTCGGTGAACACAATCCACCGTGCCATTCGCCGTTGCCGGCTAAAACTCTATAGGTCAAAAAAGAAGCCATATCTAAACATGATCCAGAAGCGCAGGCGTTTTCTCTGGGCCAAGGCTCATTTAAAATGGACTGTGGCAAAGTGGAAAACTGTTCTGTGGTCAGACGAATCAAAATTTGAAGTTCTTTTTGGAAAACTGGGACGCCATGTCATCCGGACTAAAGAGGACAAGGACAACCCAAGTTGTTATCAGCGCTCAGTTCAGAAGCCTGCATCTCTGATGGTATGGGGTTGCATGAGTGCGTGTGGCATGGGCAGCTTATACATCTGGAAAGGCACCATCAATGCTGAAAGGTATATCCAAGTTGTAGAACAACATATGCTCCCATCCAGACGTCGTCTCTTTCAGGGAAGACCTTGCATTTTCCAACATGACAATGCCAGACCACATACTGCATCAATTACAACATCATGGCTGCGTAGAAGAAGGATCCGGGTACTGAAATGGCCAGCCTGCAGTCCAGATCTTTCACCCATAGAAAACATTTGGCGCATCATAAAGAGGAAGATGCGACAAAGAAGACCTAAGACAGTTGAGCAACTAGAAGCCTGTATTAGACAAGAATGGGACAACATTCCTTTTTTTTCTTGCCCCTGAAATATATTTTGGTAAATGAGAGTTAAAACAAAATATATTTCTATATATTCTAATATATTCTATTTCATAAATATATTTTGAATATATCATTGAGCTTCACTGTTTACAACATATATTTGGCATATGTCTAAAATACACTTTGGTCACAAAAATATATATATTTTTGCCATATGGGTTATTGAAAATATATTTATGTAAATATATTTTAAAATCTTTATTAGCAATAGGCCATTTTTGGATATTTTAAAACATATTTAAAATAACTATGAATGTATTATTGCCCTATGGGTGACCATAGGTATTATTCGTTGTAAGACTGTAAAAGATTTAAAGGATTAACACATTATGGAATCTCATTATGGGTTCCAAATAATGATAAATGATATAACACAAACCCCAGTGAGATGATGATAACTCTGTTAGGCTAACAACATGACAAGTGATAAAGTGCATGCAAACATTGTGATTTGGTGTTGAACTTCCTGTAAAATGTGTTTTCTTTCACATTTTTTACTGTGTGAATAAATTAGATGTCTGGCCTGCATAAATCATTTTTTTCACAGATTTGGTGCTTTGCAGCAAATAATCCTTCATTCTACGGCATCTATTGCCAACACTAATTCAAAGTGCACTCAAGGTAACAAACAGAACTTTACCTTTTGTATATTGGCAGAATTATGAGCATTCTGTACAATGCTTGTACATACCACTCATACGGTACAAGCTGTAACAGTGGGAATCTAAAATGGTTAAGAGCACATTTTAAACTCACATAATGTCCTTTGCAGAAAAAGTTCTGGTATGTTCAACAAAATATGGCAGCATGAAATAATAAACACAGTGAGGAACAACCAGGAACATTAGGTTTTTGCTTTTGAGTGTGCACTTACTACACATAAAGTGCCTATCAAAAGAAACACTCCAAAGATGTGTGACACATCCTCCCCTGTCACAGATTAGCACCCGTGACCTGCAGAACATCAGAGTCATAACTAAAATATGTATGAGAACAAATAATTACATAATGATAGAAATTAAATCTCGGTTGTGATCACGTTTTCTTGATATAATTCTTATGAAATGACTGCAGGACAGAGAATTGGCCCCAGCGGGTCTGCCTGCTTCAATAGTGAGGTAAGCAAAGATAAAGGAACTAGGGGGGCGGGGTTCTTTATAATCAAAAATGTATGTAATAATTTTGAAAATGGAAATCGTATCTGGAAAACATCCAGTATAATTTTTTAAAAATTTTTTTATTAAGCTAATATTCTGTTACCTCCGTGCCTGGCCATTCACTCCAATGCTCTTCTTTTTAGACATTTCTGGCACTGTTTAGAATTCTAAGGAAGTGAAATGTACGTAAAGTCATTTTTCTGACAAGTCAAAACATACAAGCACTTAGCTGAAGGAACCCATTAAGAACTGCTATGTATGCTGGTGTTAGTCTTCAGTAATCCACAGGAAACAGGGAAGGACAGGGACTCACAGTAATTTCTCTTCAGTAAGTTCTCAGAACTCTTAAATGAAAAAGGAAACCATTTTTCAACAACAGTTAGTTCGCACATACAGTATACTATCCTCACAAGTCATCTTCACACCCACAGTCTTGTCAAATTTATAATTAA
Source organism: Sinocyclocheilus anshuiensis (assembly GCF_001515605.1). Lineage (NCBI taxonomy): Eukaryota > Metazoa > Chordata > Actinopteri > Cypriniformes > Cyprinidae > Sinocyclocheilus > Sinocyclocheilus anshuiensis. The sequence continues at coordinate 276,449 of NW_015540933.1, forward strand.
GCACAATGCGAGATGATTCAGACTGCTTTTAGATGCTTCCTGTTAATAAGTGTGTATGCAATTCTGTTGTAAAATTGTATGAATTTGCAATTCATTTACATTAACAGTGACCTCTACTGGCCATCTTAGATTTTTCATCATTAATGAGTAAATTAATGCAGCAATAAAGCAGTTGATAGGCTGACCGATTTAACTGTGCAGAGACTGCTTTTTCATGACTCAGGAGGCATCATAGAGTTCTCAGTAATGTTTTGGTTAAGTATCAACTTCGTCTCAGATGTTTCTCCTAAAATTCCGTGGGTAAAAAGAGATGTGCAGTAAGAGTACAAAGCTATAAAATGAATGTGAATTTTTCACATCCTGGCAAATCTGAGCACAGCATGTAACACTGTCAACTCTCTTCTAGAGACATGCAATGGGTTTCAGGATGTCTTCGAATTTGGTATATTCTTATTTTGTTTAAATGTCAGCAGCACTTGGGCTGCATGAACTCCACAAGTTACTCTAAAGCCTGATAATCATGTTTTCTGGCATGATTTGATAATTTTCCACCAAAGAGCATCTTGAATGCAAGCAAGAACATCTGACCTTGTGTACAAAGGAGCCACACATTTGCCTCTGTGAGTAGTGATTAAGAGAAGTTGTGGAATCTTAAAGGGATAGTTCACCCAAAAATGAAAATTCTATCATCATTTACTCACCCTCATGTTATTCCAAAACCATAAGACTTCTGTTAATCTCCTAAACACAAATTAAGGTATTTTAATGAAACCTGATACGATCGCACAAGCTTCCACGTTTTATTCTATGTATGTGTGTTTATATGTTAAAGGGGTCATATGATGCTGCTAAAAAGAACATTATTTACAGAGAAATGACAAACAACAAGTGCTGCTCCACACTGCTCAAAACTCGCATTTGAATCATCAGTGGCAAATCCTTTAAATGAAAACGTACTTACGTGAGTCAGAACTGCCGGCATTTTAGTCTAACGTTACTCTCCCAGGATCAGTAAACAGTCCTCCATAAAATGTGCTGCACACATCTGGATATTTGGGTTAAACTGTTCTGGAACAGTGTTGTAAATACAACTTAACCACTGATTTCTAGTCGTGTCCTCTTTTGGAAGACCAAACAAAGTATTTTCGCTTTCACAACGAAAAACACAGCGGCCTAGCGGAAGCCCCGGCTTAGCGTGAGCTGAGGCCGGGCTAGAGTGAACAGAGGCAGCGGGGTTGAGAACGGCGCAGCCGGCGGATCCGACGAAGGAGCGACAAGCACATGTGACGACCCCGGGCTTCGTCCACGGTGAAAGCCGATCCGGCGATCCACAGCACTAAGTTGATGTATTCCCTCAGCGACCAGCACAGATCAGCTCTAGGCATGACGAAGCGGATATTGTCCTCTTTTGGAAGACCAAACAAAGCAGTTTCGCTTTCACAATGAAGCACACAGCGTCTTCAGGACATGGCGGAAAGCGGCAACAATACTACAGTGAGAATAAAAGTTACACCTTCTTTCTTTGCGTGAACATTTGGGCGGCGTTATGCAAATCTTCCCACATAGTGATGTAGATATGTGGGGGCGTGTTAGAACGAGCCGTTTCAGCGTGGCTGACTCTTAACTTTTATAAAGAATATCTCTTTGGATTTGAGACTTTAGTCTTTGCAACTTTACAGATCTTCTTTATGCACCAACAGCTTGTAACACTCCAAAGAGAAAGGAAAAATTGAAATCGCATCATATGACCCCTTTAATAAATGCCTAAATTAAATCTGTTCATCAAAGCCATAGTACCTCTGCACAAGACTGGATTTATTCTATAACAGCTTTATAACCTTTTTGGATCTTGTAAGTTTTGGTTACCTGGGCGTTCTATGGAGGGAAAATATCTTAAATAGTTTTCGAATATTAACCAAAGTCTGGTCAGAGTCAGAGTTTGGAACAACATGAGGGTGAGTAAATGATCATTGAATTTCATTTGGGGGTGGTGAACTATCGCTTTAAGTATTTCTCGGGAGAAAAGTCTGACAAGATAGGTACTTGATTTCAATGTAATCTCATTGCTGTGTACAAATAACATTATTAAAAGGATATAATCAGATTAGTTCTTTCCTGTGGGATGGTTGTTTGAATAAAATGGATTCATTGTTTTCAGGATTCATCTAATACACATATTTGATCAACTGCATGCTCTTTTCAGATTTATTATGTTTAATAGTTGACACTGAAAGACACTGTCACATCATCATTACAAAGAAACCCAAAGCTTTTCTCAACAACACAAAAACTGAGTTGTAGTCCATGAATTATGATTTTTTTTTTCTTCTTTTTTTTTTTCTTCTGTTGGTCCATTTAGGAATGACTTAAATCTCATGGTTGAAATGAGAATAGCATGAATAGCACATGAATAGCACAGTATTCAACTACCCTCTGTTATACTGAACACATCTGTACAAAATCTGTTTAGGTTACAAACTGTGCCTCACATTTAAAGGTATCTGAAACAATTTAGAATCATTTAAAAGTGAATTCCACAGCAATCTTTGAATCACAGTGAATCATTAATACAAACCATGTCATGGATGCAACAGTCTCTCAAATACATCACAGTCAAATATGTTTTCCATTCACACTTAATGGACAACAAGTCAAAGAAACTGTAATAATCTCTCTTTGTAAATACAGTTCAAAACATCGCTGGTCATCAGAGAGTTTGAAACACCTGACAGACTATTTCTCAAAGGCCACATGGACAACACGGTATACAGATACCCAGCAGCTATGAGTGTTTTCGTTCTGATCCAGTGCAGACAATCCCCCCCC
>NW_015540933.1:279624-281410 GCF_001515605.1 Sinocyclocheilus anshuiensis
CTCCTCAGCGCCATTGAAAAAGAATGAATAAAGTCCAGGCCTGGTCCTCTGTCCTCTCTCCTCTTTCACTGTCGTCACTCCTCCTTTTTATCCTTCCGGAGCTCCTCCGTGAGACTCGAGACCGGTGAGTGGTGCAGGTGTCGCTCATTATCAATTGGTCCACCGGCCTCGCTCCGTTCCCACGGCTCTCGGCCCCGCCCCACTCGTCACAATACATTAATCTCCTTTAACACACATTGTCCTTTTTATTTTTTACTCATATTTGCCTAACGACTGTGTACTTTAAGACATAACAAGAATACTAGTCTTTGAGTCAAACAATTCCTAAGAACTGGCAGTGGGTCAGAGCTCTCAGAGAAAACAGACAGTAATCTCTGTCTTTGTTTAGATGTCTGTTTCCTTCAGGCCGTAGCACTCTGTGAGATCGTAGATCTGGTAGCCGCTCTGATCGCCGCAGTCGTTATAGATCCCCATGGAGACCGTGTCAATCTCTGTCCGGGCCAGAGCAGACGTGCTACTCTTCCCTGTCCCGTTCTTAATCTTATTGGAAAGGTTGTTCATTTTCTCCTTCAGCTGGAAGGAGGACTTCTGTAAAGGGGGAAAGAAGCTCCAGCTCTTCAGACTAAGAGGCCGACTCTTGCTCTGGCAGGAATAGATAGAGTTACCGCACTGCTCGTGAAAGGGAAATCCAGAGCAGTAGTCTCTGTGCGGGTCCCTCTGGGCTCCTCGCATGGCTGTTCTCCAGCGCTGGTCATAGAAGCGGCGCAGGATGCGGCGGCGGCGCTGGCACTGGCAACGCACCAGACGGGTGAAGGCGCGCTGGAACTCCTTGCTCGAGCAGGGGTAAATTACGGGGTTAATGCAACTGTTGAAGTAGCCCAACCAGAAGATTACTTTGAACACTATCTCAGAGGGCTTCAGAGCTGGGAAGAAAGAGCCTGAGGATGCAAAAAAAAAGAGAGAGAGGTGGAAAAACATTTAGTTGTCGGCTCAAGCAAGATTATTTACATAGGAAATAAAACTGTGGCTCAAGTAAACTTAGCCTGAAGCTACCATTCTCCTCCCACCAGTGTTAATTTTGACAGCAAATTTTGATTTAGTTTTAGTCATAGTCTTTTGACTAAAATGCCATTTAGTTTTAGTCATATTTTAGTCATCTGAATTGTTTTTAGTTTTAGTCGACTAAATATAATACGATTTTAGTCGACTAAATCTACAGTAAATGTAGTCGGCTAAAATCTAATGGGTTTAGTTACAGTGTAATGCATTTATTAATCATTTCTCTAAAATTTCCTAACTCATTATATAGGTTTGATATTAAGGTTTTATCATGATAGACACCGATTTAACTGCTGTGACACACAACATTCCTTTATGTTAAAATTGAATAAAACCACTTCTCATAAAATACAAGAACATGGTCTTCTTTTTAAAGAAATGCCAATGGTTATAGGCTAATTATGCATTCTTTATAGCAACTTGTTTACCATATTCTTCATTCTTTCAAGCAGACATATTTATTTAACGCTGGTCACGAATTAGAAGTACAAACAGAGGATTTGCAAAGAAAAATGTCGGAGGGTTTCGATATAAACCAATAGGAGACTTTGCTTCCTTTGCTCCTATAAAAAAACTCGCGAGACTAGCATATCTCAGAGGTGCGCGCGCTGCGCATACGTGCTGCGTCATCTGCCGGAACGGCTTCCATGTATGACAGATACCAGAAGTGAGAGAAAAGTGTTTATTATGTTTGAAATATGGATATTTTTCTTACAAAAACGCATGG
>NW_015540933.1:281811-294323 GCF_001515605.1 Sinocyclocheilus anshuiensis
GTTTTTGTAAGAAAAATATCCATATTTCAAACGTAATAAACACTTTTCTCTCACTTCCGGTATCTGTCATATGCGGAAGCCGTGTCGGCGGATGACGTAGCACATCGGCGTTGCGTGATTAGTGAGGAATGCGAAGAGAGAACAAAACAAAACGCTGGTCACGAATTAGAAGTACAAACAGAGGATTTGCAAAGAAAAATGTCGGAGGATTTCAAAATAAACTGTTTTATGAACGTAATCAACTGTGTTTACGTGAATACTCGTCAAAAGACAATTCAACATCATTTTGTGTGTAATTCTCCGTTCATGCGACGCGAGAGAGTACTCGCGCGCTGTGAGACGCGCTTTCTGTGTGTGTATGCTTTGGTGTCTGTGCTCTGAAAACCGGACCGAATTGAGTTCTCTCTTGCGTTGTCAGATTCATCTATATGTCTGCTCTTCTCTTACTCCCACATATTGACATTTTTTAACGTTTTATGAGACGTGCAGCAAGTGTATTTTAGCCTATGTCCCGCCCATTCATATGTACGCACCTAACCTCCTAACTATGCAGCAGATTCGTTCTGAATGAATCTCTTCCCAAATCGTCCCTCCCTAACATTTTCGTCTCGTTTTTATTCGTTGACGAAAATATCAATATATTTTCGTCATAATTTTTGTCATTCAAAAATAGTTTTAGTTAGTTATCGTCTCATTGATTATGTTTGAAATATGGATATTTTTCTTACAAAAACGTATGCATTCACTACAGGAGGCCTTTATTCACCCCCGGATCCGTGTGAGGCACGTTTTATTATGAATGCGTGCGCTTTATTTGACGACTTGTGGACTGTTCAACTGCAACACCCGCTGACTGCAATGATAGAGCTTGGAATAGCCAGGATGTCTGCTCTTCTTTTGCTCCCACATATTGACATTTTTTAACGTTTTATGAGACGTGCAGCAAGTGTATTTTAGCTTATGTCCCGCCGGTTCATTTGTACGCATCTAACCTCCTAACTATGCAGCTTCTGAATGAATTAGTTTGGGGTCATTCTTGAACGATTCGTTCATTTTGAATGAATCTTTAATGTGACTCGGGAAGAACGAGTCGTCTCGGGGAGTGATTCGTTCAGTCGCGCATGCGCAACATCCTATAGGTTCTGACTCAAAGGTCCAAGTCGGTAAAATGATCCGAACTTCCCATCACTAGAATGAATCTCTTCAAATCGTCCCTCCCTAACATTTTCGTCTCGTTTTTATTCGTTGACGAAAATGTCAATACATTTTCGTCATAGTTTTTGTCATTCAAAAAGAGTTTTAGTTCATTATCGTCTCGTTGACATCGGTGAAAAAAATGTCGTTGAGGAAAATTATGCCGAAAATTATTCGTCAACGAAATTAACACTGCCTCCCACACATTGAAAAGTTCAAATCCGTGAGTTCACCATTTTCATCCATGTGTGCCTAATTATACCCAGCAGACAGATTATATACTTTGCACATTGTTTTTGTCCTTCAGCTTGCTGGAGAAGTCTGATGCATTTTAAATAGTACATGGCATGTTTTCTCACCATCTTTTTGAAACTATTTTGTTTTTTTTCTGCCTGTAAGAGATGTGGGAGCGATGCCAATATGTCATTCCCCAATTCTCCTCCAAACCAAACAATCACTATTACCTTTGATAGACTGGCCACACAAGGCCATTAGTCATTATAATCGACATGAACTGCCATTTGCAACCCATTTCACTGCAGTGATTTGATGCGTTTCTGAGTGAAGGATGTTTAAAGAAAAAAAAATGCAAGGCAAGATTTGATTTTATCCATTGGGAATTGATTGGATTGTGAAAAGTGGGCGGACCAAATGCAGGCTTGATAAAACATTACTTAAATTGCTATTCGCCTATTGGTTAACAATACCCAATGTGATGTCAGTGGAAGTAAAAAGTCATTGCAGACGAGAAGCAAGTTGTTGCATTCTGATCAAAGATTACGAGAAATGGTTTTCTTTGGAATAACATGCACCAATGAATTGTTCACAATGAAACCAGAACCACATATTAAATAGAGATAGTTCACACCAAAACGAACTTGCCTCCACTCTTAAAAATATAGGTTCTTAATTAGCATTGATGGTTCCATGAAGAACGTTAATCATCCATTGAACCTTTCCATTGAACAAATGGAATCTGGAATGGAATCTGTCTACATTGTGTCTCTCTTCACATCCTCTCCTCCCACACATCTACACTACCTGCACATTTCCGCTCCGTCTACCTTCGACAGACACCACATATGTTGCCAATGTCTCCTCCCTACCTTGTGCTTTCCCCACAGAGAGTGAGAGGAGACTAGCGCTGCATTATCTCACACATAAAACAGTTTTCATCGCCCATGCCATGCATTTCAGTGTCACGAGAGGTCAGAATACCTCCCTGTTAGTGGAGATGTATAAAAATAGCACTAGAGGGAATAGATAGTAGGAGAACTGGGAATAGTGCGGTCTTGTTGAAACAGATTTTGATGAACAAAGAGATATGCTGCTCTCGCTCTTGGCTAGAGGTCGTCAATTGGTTGAAACTGTGACTTTGAGATGAAAGCCAGTCCCTGGAAAGCTCCTTTTTGGTAATTGTTGTAATTATGAGACACACCAAACAGGATGTTTGGTAGCTACTGAGAGAAAACTTCCTTTTAGCCAGAGCATCATGTACAATGTGGCAGCCCTTACTCTGGGCAATCTGGAACCATCCCGTGTACACTGCAGAAAAAGTGGACCTTCTGACTTTTTCAGATTTGCTGTTCTGATTTTAGGGGAACATCTGAGGAATTCTGCTAAAATTACTTAGAAAATCAAGCCAAACTAAAAGTAGACATTTAGTGGTAGCTGAAAGCATAATCAATAAGCCAAAATATTGTAAAAATGAACAAATGAGAGGGCATGGGATGTGTAGAAATTTCTACATTTTTCAATGTGGACTCACTGGGCCCACCTAATTATAAGTTAAGTTAAGTTGGCATTTATATCCAATGTGGCTTTTCCAACATGCGTGTTCTGCTTTACACTATTAAAAATAAAGGTTCAAAAAGGGGGTTATCACAATTCTAAACTATTCTGGGTTCCTCAAAACCCAAAGCAGTCAGGTAGGCAATTCATTTACAGCTGTAAGCTGAGAGTGTTGAACGCATTCTGGCGGTCTTTGCTTTCTAGCAATGCATTAGCCTGGCATGAGCCATTTGAGCTATAGGAGCGTTTGGCAGGTAGCCACATGTTAAAGTTGTCTCATCTCATACTTATCACCCCAAGACATATTTTAACATGGTCTGTGGTTATTGGCTACATGTGTAAGTTCCTGTCAAGCTGCATTTTGTGTCAATTTGATGTAAATGTATTAGAGGCTAACATAACAGCTTGGGTCAGAAAAGTTCAAGATCATTTTGACAGGCAACGTTTTTGTATGGAAACGAATCAGACGTGTCAACTCATTTTGCTGCTGAAATTTAAATCAAAGACACTATTAAAACATTTCTTACAACATTCGCAAAGAGCGCTCACTTTAGTCTAAAAAGATGGTATTTGGGAAACTTAATGACCAAATAACAAAAATCTAAATTTATAATGTTGCATAATTTTACATTGCCAGAAAATGCAGTCATTCTCTATATCCTCTGGACTTGCTGCACTAGATTAATCACGTATACTCTAAAAATTACTATAATGTAATGACAATATCTGCAGTTATTAAATAATGAAATGAATAAACCTTGCAGTGTTAACTCTCTTGTAATTTCATGATTAACAATTTGTAATTTTCTTTAGGGGAGCAGGAACATTTAGTTCTGATTGTCACCAGAATTAAGAAATACGATTTTCACTGTCCAGCACACCATAAGGAAAACATTCCCCTGATCCATCTCAAAAATAACATGGTGGGCCAAAAATGTGACCATCATTTAGAGGTTGGACTTGTCATTTTAAAAACTTACTACAAAAAGTACAATTACATAAGAGGAGCAGAGGGGCCTTGTATCACCATGAAGTGGTTTATTTTGCAGTAATGACCAGCTGATTATACTTTCCCTGCTTATTGCACAGCTAAATATGCTCACCAAAATATGTTCGACATGAAACATTAAACTGAGTTGAAATTATTCCCTAATTTTACCTGTAATATTAATGCTGAAGAGCTCTGAGGAAATTTAGTAAGATAGTGGAAATTTCATTTATATGAAATTAAACAGAACAAGTCCGCAATGTCAGAGCTGAAAGTAGCGCCGGTTGTAGTTACCCAGATGAGTAGACTGATATACAGCATTGCCATGAGCAACATTGAATGACAACATTGAATTAAAATCAAGCATTTTAGAGAGCACTGTAAATGAATCACAAAAGCACTTTTTAGTTTGATTTGTTTAAATATAATAATTTTCCCCCAGATTTTTAAATGCCTTCACACTGAAGCAAGGTGTGTCCTTATAACACAGTCTGTCATTATAACACAGTGCCTCACAGTTTGTGCTTCTGCAGCGTACGTGTGGATCTAAGCCATGTCATATCCCTCCTCTGTCCTTGTGGCTGGCTGTTGCTGAGGCTTTGGAAACGAAAGCACCCTCTTTAACTCAACTCGTTAATAGCCGTGATTAAGGCAGTGGAGCATTGGGCAGAAGGAGTTCAGGGACCTGAGTGAAACTGCCTCCTTCATTTTCTCTGGTTGAACAAAGTCCTCCTTCCCAAACCGTTGACTCTAACCTCAAAAAAAAAAAAAAGGACGAAAGAAGAGTTGATCCCAGACTTTCACCAGCACCACATGCAAAGCTTGCCAGGAGATGTTATCAACCACTGCTGCCCTATTTTTCCCCATAGTGACTGTGAGTGGAATACCAGCAGGGACAGGCAAAAACCACACTCTTGGATTACCCTGGAAATGGATGGGATGGTGGGTTTGGGGGGAAACCAATACATTGTGGGGAATGTACAATGCCAGCCATGTATTTGTATTATTTTTAATGCGTATTTTAATTATAAATTTCTAATAATAGTCAAAATGATAATTTTTGTCATTTGTTTGCTACTTAAGATGTACCTATTTCATGCCTCAGTCAATGATGTCAACAACACCAAAATTATTTTAATGTAATAGGAGACTATTCTTTTCCATTTCTAGCACACTTTTTGGCCTCTGTGACATAATCTTGGGTAATGGTTGCGTGACTGGAAGACTGCATTTAATGTCTGTGCTTCAGTCTCCCATGGGTGGTCTTCGATTGAACATACTTATAGCAATTGCTGCATTATGAATATCTCAAAATCTCCTTTTTTTCTATGTAGGAATCAGTTTACCCTGGGATGCAAAGAACTTAATAATTGTGTGGCCCAACAAAACGCATGTTTTTCAAGGGGTTTGATTACAGGAAGGTTTTAATTCATGACTATGGACTGACAGTGTTTTATATACAGTATATATATATATAAAAATTTTTTTTTGAAACTTTTGCATTTACATGCTTTTTGTTAGCACTTGATTTTTGTGTTTAATGTGTTAATATCATAAAATCATGGGTAATGTAACTATAAATGAGCCATAACTCATTCTTGGCTGCTTGAGGACATGGAAACCAAATTATTTTTTATAAAAGGTGCGGGGATATTATGAGATGTACTGTTATGAAGAAATCCCTAAAAGCTATTGGACTACAAAATGTGAGGAGAACTGATTACATGCATGATCTATGAGGAAATAAAGCATGTTCTTGTACTCTTCATGCCATTGCCTTTATAAAAAGGGGAAAATTGTTCATATGTCTCTCACAAGCCTTTCACTTCTGCCTTCATTATTATGCTTTGTTTTGACAACACACAGGTCAGTGTGTGTACTGTTGTTATGTGCAGTTACATCATGGTCACACATGAAGGCAACATATTAATAAAGATAATTAATCAATAGCTCTTTTTCAACATGATCTGGTTGCATAAAGAAGAGAGACCTTTGTTAGGAGTAGAAATGCTTTATTTCATCCCAAATTTAACTTGATGTTGCATAGGGTTTTATTAATATTTTCTAGCCATATATACCAGAATGCCTAACTGTTATTTACAAATGTTTCTTCAGCAACATTCTGGAGTCAGCAATTAAATCAGCAAAAATCTGTTTTGGTTATTTAGTTTAATACATATTAACATGTATTTGGCTGATTTTGCATTTGTTCTTGCACTCTAACATGCACTATTATTTATTTGAATCCTAAGTAACAGTGTTCCCCAAAACAAAGACCAACAGATTCAAATTTAGTACTCAAAGATGGAGTTGCTGTCAAATCCTGTTCAAAACCCCATTCATGCAATTTGCACACATTTGCCTTCTAATTTAATTGTATTAACTGTGAATGCAATAGTAAAGTGATGCGTGGAACTGCTTTCGTCAGTGAGAAAAGTAACGATGACTTAACAGCTTTACATTTTTTATATCAGGCTACACATTTCTGTTTTGCCTATCCACGGAGTAAAACATGAACACAGTGTCGAGATAAATGTGCATTTTATATGCATTTTAGGCATAAAACTTGTCATACTGTAAAATCATCGACCCCTATATCACATATCAGCTTATAGTATTACGTCAGTTACAAAATTATTTGCTCAAGTGCTTTTTTTTTCTTTCCAATTCCAGCATTTTTTTTTTACAAGTACGAACGATATAATTAACCAAAATGATTCGATTGAAATTTTCCCAAAAATTCGATTGGAATTTTTATCCTAATTTGGAACCAATCCTCTTTATTAATGAGAATTGTCTCATACAGGAACAACATAATACAAACCAAGTTTAGAACACTCAAATGTCTGTGTAATAACATACAATAAAAAAGTATTAATAAAAACGTAAAAAGAAAAAAGTATTTCAAAACTCCCATAGCTTTCTTATTTAACTCTCCAGTAGCAATACAATAATAATAATAATAATAAAAAAAATAATGTTTGAGTTTTATTTTATCAAGTATAATCTTAATTGATAATTAGAGGATTAATTTATTCCATTATGATAAGAGGACATTTTGATAGAAATTCCACTAATGTTTACATCCATTTACTTTGTGATAATTTCTGTGTTCGTTTAAAAAAAAAAAAATAGTTTTTACGTTTTTTAAAAGTGCAAAAAATGCAATTAAATGTGACGTGGTTTACTTTGATTTCATTTTTTTAAATGTAAAAGCATCACGGTTTCATTTTTGCTCTAACCATAACGAAGATTATCGTTCAAAAACTCATATCAAACAGAGTATAACTGATACATACCCAAAGGCAAAACGAAGAAAAACGGTAGCCAACAAAGAATAAACATCCCCACGACGATGGCGAGGGTTTTAGCAGCTTTCTTCTCCCTGGAGAACTTCATGAGTCTCACGGACAGTGAACTTCTGAACGGGTGATTTTTGGTTTTGGAGCTCGAGCTGGAATCCTCCGGCATGCTCCTGCAATGTATCCTCAGCACCACTTCCATTGATTTATCTCTCTCCCGTTTCACACCCGCTTCCAAACTTTTTGTAGTCCTGCGGGCCACGATGTATACTCTAGTGTACATGACTAAAATCACCATGAGCGGGAGGTAGAATGAGAATAAAGAGGAGAACAGAGCATAACCCGGTTCCTCCGTGATGCTGCAGATGCTCTCGTCAGAAGGTGGAGGCTCTTTCCATCCCAAAAGCGGTCCGATGGAAATCACCATTGAGGAAACCCAGACCACAACGAGTATGACACCTGCTTTCCGTTCAGTCATGATAGTGGGGTATTTCAGACAGTATTTTACCCCGATGTACCTGTCTATAGATATAATGCATAAACTTAAAATAGACGCCGTGCAACAGAGCACACTTTTTGTAGTCCTGCGGGCCACGATGTATACTCTAGTGTACATGACTAAAATCACCATGAGCGGGAGGTAGAATGAGAATAAAGAGGAGAACAGAGCATAACCCGGTTCCTCCGTGATGCTGCAGATGCTCTCGTCAGAAGGTGGAGGCTCTTTCCATCCCAAAAGCGGTCCGATGGAAATCACCATTGAGGAAACCCAGACCACAACGAGTATGACACCTGCTTTCCGTTCAGTCATGATAGTGGGGTATTTCAGACAGTATTTTACCCCGATGTACCTGTCTATAGATATAATGCATAAACTTAAAATAGACGCCGTGCAACAGAGCACATCCACCGCTGCCCAGATGTTGCAGAAGACCCGACCGAAAACCCAGCATCCCAGCACCTCCAGAGACGCGGAGAACGGGAGGACAATGATACTAAGCAGAAGGTCCGCTATGGCCAGGTTCACAATGAAGAAGTTGGTGACCGTCTGCAAATGTCTGTTGCAGAGCACCGACAGAATAACCAAAATGTTTCCGACGATCGCCACCAAAATGAAAACGGCCAGAAAGACTCCGACACCGATGACTTGAGAGTCGAGGGTGATGCCCTCACAGGTGGTGTTGCTGATGTTGGAGAGAAAGTCCGAGGGGAATTCATTCTTGCTCTCGTTCAGCAGTTTAGAAAATGTCATTTTGAAACTCCATAAAGACGACTTTTACTGGTTTGGTCCGAAGCTGTCGACTGGTCGGTTCATGGTGAGTTTCATCTTCATTATCACTCTTGGAAGTTGTTTTCAGATTCTTCAGATGGATCCGTTACTTTGTGAGATAAAGCCTATTTATAAAATGTTGCCAGTTAAACACCTCGTTACACCTACATTTTTCTTTGGTGGCATAACCTGTAAAATAATTTGAACTGTTTTTAAACTATTTTGAGGTAGAATAATCTAATAAGCAACAAATATGCTCCCAAGTCTATAAAACCACAGTGCCGATGCACTGCAGGTCTTATTGAGAGGCTGCTTCTGATGGCATCCTCGACCACTCCAAACTGGATTACAGAGACTCAATGTGGACCCCAGTGCTCCAGGTCTCCTCCTCCCCCAGCTCTGAGAACTTGGTGACGCGTCGCACACTTGCTGCAGATCTTCATGTGACCACTAGAGGGTTCTGTATTATTGTTGCACAGAGGAGGACTGTTTTCATTTTGCAATGCATAATACATTTTATCAGTAGCTTACATTATTCAGACCAACGTGGTCATGTCAATTTTATTTGTATAGAATTTTAACAACATATATATTGCTTCAAAAAGGCTTTTACAGAAATCCATTCCTTACACTCTTAAAAATAAAGAACATCCATGGAACCTTATCATTCCACAAAAGGTTTTTCATTGTGGATTTTTGAAATGTTAGGAATTGTTCACTGAACACTGAACACATTATAGTCTCAAACATAATTAATTTGTCTATTTTACAGCACTGATTTTAAAGCATTCCTCATGATCTTTCTATATTACAGTTCTACTAAAAAAGTAACACTGAAAAACAAAACTTTAGTAATATTTCATGTTTTATGTGTGCAAAACCCCTCAACACAACATGTCACTTTCCATTTGCATATCTGATGAATGTTAATCGTGCTGTCTACAATAAAATGTACCAAATACCACATTTTTGTGCAGTAGAAAAACTGTTTTTGTCATGACAGCTTTCTGAATAAAAATAAACCTCTTTAAACTCTGTGCAGTAAAGTCAGACTTAATGCTATTCCTACTGACGCTGTGCAGCTGCCAATCTGCCACCTGTAAGTCCAGATGCATACTAAAAGCTGAGGGGCAATTTAAGAGCCACAGGGTCCCTTGATGAGGAGTTGGAAGGAAGCGATTAGGTGAAGAAACTCTGGTAAAATAGTATTGGGATACACATTAAGAATATGCGAGACACTGCACATGAATGTCAATCACAGTCAGTGTTTAAATATTTTATGTTGCCTTCCAGGTTGTCATCACTGATGGCATCAGGGAGTTGCGCAGATGCTTATATTGAAAAATCTGAAATGTAAATTCTACATAGATGTCTTGGGATTTGTCTTATCATATGACATGTGAACATTAAATACAACATCAGAGATGACGGTCATGCTCACCATGGCTGAATTTATTTGATCAAAATACAGTAAAAACAGTAATATTGTATACATAAATATTCTTACAAATTAAAATAACTATTACTGTATATTTTAAAATATATTTTTTCCTGTGATGGCAAAGCTGAATTTTTAGCAGTAATTACTCTAGTCTTCACTGTTTCATGATCCTTCTTAAATCATTCTGCTTGGTGCTTGATTATTATTGGGGCTAAATTATTAATAATGTTTCTTAAAATTATCGATGTTGAAAATATTTTGTCTGGTTAATATTTTTGTGGAAACTGATACATTTTTTTTCACGATTCATTTATGAATAGAAAATTCCATGATCAGTGTTCATTTGAAATAGAGTTTGCTGTAATTTTGATAAAATAAATGCAGCCTTGGTGAACATAAGAGACTTTCAAAACATAAAAAAAAACTATATTATTCCAAACTTTTGCAGTGTATATTACAGCTGTAACTTAACTGAATATAAGCAGTATACATGCTGTTGCGAGGATGAATCTGTTGTCTGTAGTGTTGTGTGCAGCTGTTCCAAGTTCCTTTCCTAATCCTATGCAAAGAAGCTTAGTTCCAGCTGAGAAGAGGAAAAAGAGGCTACAATTCACACATGATCACCAAATCTGAATAGCTAAAATTGGATAGACACTGCATGGCCTGCAAAATCCTGCCTGCAAAAGGCAGATGGTATGGTCAGAATCTGGCCCATCATAAATCCACACATCATTCCTGCTTTGTGTCAACAGGGCACAGTGGTGACGCTGGTGTAACAGCCTTGGAAATATTTTCTTGTGACACATTAGACCAACCGCCCATCGTCCGAATAACGCAGGTTGCCTGAGTACTGCTTTGATTATGTGTACACATATAGCCACTAACTAGCCATTTTCAGATTTTGCTCTGGTCCTTCAGATCTGTGGAAGTGGAAGGTTTTAAAGTATGAATGTGCAGCCAGAAAGTCTGCAGAAACTGCATGGAGTGAGTCAGCATGGTAAAAATCCCCAAGGATTGTTTCCAGCACTCTACTGAAATCATAATGCAAAAATTCTGCCTATTGTGAAGACAAAAGCAGGTTTAGTTTGAGACTGTAAAGTAGTCATTATGAAACCAAGAAAAACAGCAAGGGACATAATTTGGTCTAATCAATTATTCTGCATTATAGGCTATGAATGACAACATGAACTGCATTTCTCTCAAGATGTGCACGTCTGCATATCTATACTGGACTATAATATATGAATATATCACAAATGATACTTCATTTGAAGTTGCAAATATAAAATAAATATATATTTAACTAATATATTTACCTGAATTTCTAATTTTACAGTATGGTACTGTAAGTAATTGTAGTAAATCAGCTCAAAAGGGAAATATTATAGCTGGTTATGATTAATAATAAATATTTAGATTAGATCTTCGAATTAACTGTAGCAGAATCAATATTACCATTACTAGCACAGTTTATGGCTTTCACGTTAGGAAAATTTGCATTGCATTTTTCTGCTACAGATTTAATATAGTTATTGATCTCTGACACTCACTGTGTTGTCTTAGACTGTGGAGTCTAAACTGAATGTAATACCATTGAAGGATTCAGTGCTATGCTCTAATTGAAATGACACTATGCACGCGCTGTCTGCTTTAGAACACGATGACGTCCTTCGGGTTTGTGATTGATAGAAGTTGAATATGAGTCACACAGCAAATGAACACCAGTCGCTTTTACCTCTCCGATGAGAGCCACCATCATCTCTCGCATCAGAGATTATTACCTACACACAACCAGGCTTCACATTGCTATCTGTGTCAAAGTGATGCAAAGGCACTTTGTTATGCTGATTAGGAAACAGTTTTGTAGTTCTAATAGACCTTGCACTGAAAGCATATCTGCTGTCGACGGATGTTATTTTATTTTGCAGTGATGAAACATTCAAGATTCACAGCCGACACAGTTTGAAGGGATGGTTGAGCCATTGGTCTAGCTAATTTAACCACAGAAAACCACTGATTGGGCCAAACAGAAGCACAGCTCCAGCATAGAATCTGTAGGTTTCACACACACTTTTATTAGAGGGTGATTCCCCTGACAATGATCCCTGTTCCCAGTCTACTTGTCGCAGTCCCAGTCCATTTCCACACCACTCAATGTGGAAAATTCCAGCTGCCAATCACCCCTTCCAGCTGTCCCAGCTTCAAATAGAGAAGAATTTGAACCAAATATTAGCTCAGCATTAAGACTTAAAGTGTTTCTATGAAATATGCTACTCACACACTTAAGAAAACAAATGTAGCATGTTTTATGTTTTAGTTCACTATAATATAACATTTATGTTGTAAACAAATTTATATATATATATATATATATATATATACAGTAATATACACAGTGCCGTGCGAAAGTATTCAAACCCCTTAATTTTTTTCATGTTTTGTTATGTTGCAGCCTTATGTTAAAATGCTTTAAATTACTTTTTTTCCCACATCAATCTACACTCCATACACCATAATGGCAAAGCA
>NW_015540933.1:294428-296568 GCF_001515605.1 Sinocyclocheilus anshuiensis
TCTAATATGCATTTTCAGCTGTTAGACCTTTTATTAAGACATGTGCGCCTTTCCAAATCATACCCAATCAAGTGAATTTGACACAGGTTAACTTCACTCAAAGTGTGGTAACATTTACAAGCAAAATGAATGCTCCTGAGCTAAATTTAAACTGTCCCAGATAAGGGTATGAATACTTATGCAATGTAAACTTGAAGTATACTACTTTTTGGTAAGGGCAGTTAAGTCAGATTTTCGAGCTAATAGATTTTAAAGAGCTGGTTCGTTTTAGTGAAATGAAAAACATATAACACGAACAGTTAAGTCTGATTCACTTGTAATGACACTTGCAAGATGGTTGCCCTTCTAGGGAACTCAACGCTGCGTCCTGGTGTACACTTTGGGGAACGCTGTCTGCGTGACCGGTACCTGAAGCATGCGTAAAACAACTCCAATCCTATTGGTCCATGTGGCCCGTGACGTCATAGGCGGGTACCCGAAAGTATAAAAGGGGCACCTGCTGAATACATCAACAACTCAGTTGTCTGAGGAGACGTAAACAAGCAGGCCGAATGCATGGCAAAGGGACGCAGCGTCTCGTTCCCTCTCAGGGCACCCCTCCGTGTTGGGATTCTAACACTTGAGGACATATTCTAACCTTTTCGTCTTTGTCTTGGCAACCACGTGCTCTTTGTGATGAATCACTTTAATGTGCTCGGCTTGCGTTTGTTCCTATTCCCGAGGGATGCGGGGCAAAGCGTTCGCGTCTCGGGCCGTTGCCGCGGCTCGGTTTATCTCAGCTCGCTGCGATTGCTTTGATCTGCGGTGTCCGCATACCCTCGACTATCGGGTTGCCTGATGCCGTGGATATTGCTCACGTTGCTATAACGATGAAGTGTGAGCACCGAGTCGTTTTTAGCTCAGGGCGTGCGAGATCGTAGGCGGAACTATATTCAACTCAGCCGTGCCTCTCTAATATGCATGTTATTGTGTGTGCAGAGCCTCGGTGGGCATGGTTATACTGAATGCTCTGTGGAATGAAGCTGTTAGCTTTCTCTCCCAGGGTGCTTCAGTAGTCTAGAGTGGTTACGGGGAATGTTCCTTCCTGTGTTTAGCCGGGTGATAAGTGAACAGTCTCTGCTCAGAGTGTAGCCATCTGCGGATGATTATGCTCCAGTTCAGGCTGTTTTGCTTTGGAATATAGCAGTCTGAGGACAGCTATGTTCTAGCCAGGCGTTTATAACTGGGTTTAGTTCCCCTTGGGTACAAACTGTCTCAGGTAAGCGCTGAAGCCTTGTTTGGAATCTGCTGTCTGAGGATAGCTGTGAGCCCTACCTAGACAGTGCTGTCTCCCCTGCTAGGGTTGCAAATAGACAGCCCACTCTTTGTGGTCTGGGTAGTCTCAATCGGTCCCCTCCTGTTCTACTATTCCTAAAATCCATGTTTATGGTAAGCGTACACGCTAGCTTCTGTGCGCTTTCTAAAATCCACATTGTGGTAAGTGTGCACGCTAGGCACCCTGCGCACTTTTCTAAAATCCTGTATGGTATGGGTTACACGCTCGACTTTGTTCCCATTCTCTGAGTTGGTTCTGGCCCCAGTTCTCCTTGGGCCCCACTCCACTTATGTATCTCTGGCGATACTTCTGAACAGGGCTTCCTCTCGTTAAGAGAGTCATTCTTAGGTACATGGCTATCTGAGGATATCAATGTGCTAGCTTAGGGACTGCTCACCCTGAGCACTTTTCTAAAATCCTGTATGGTATGGGTTACACACATGACTTTGTTCCCATTCTCTGAGTTCTCCTTGGGCCCCACTCCATTTATGTATCTCTGGCGATACTTCTGAACAGGACTTCCTCTCATTAAGAGAGTCATTCTTAGGTACATGGCTATCTGAGGATATCAATGTGCTAGCTTAGGGACTGCTCCCCCTTCTTGGGGTTTTAAGTAGCGGTCTCCCTGAGCCCTTGCCTAGACAGTGCTATCTCCCCTGCTAGGGTCATAAGTAGATAGCCCACTCTCTGTGGTCTGGGCAGCTTCACAGGTAGGTTTACCAGGAGTTTTAGTTTTTGGTCCTGTAGCCCCTTCCTAGGGATATAGCTATCTGTGGATAGCTATGTGACTGCTCCCCTTCCTAGGGTTTTTAAGTAGCGGTCTCC
>NW_015540933.1:296921-326805 GCF_001515605.1 Sinocyclocheilus anshuiensis
AAGTAGACAGCCCACTCTTTGTGGTCTGGGTAGTCTCAGTCGGTCCCCTTCTGGTAGCCTTCCTAGGTGCATGGCTATCTGAGGATATCTATGTGCTAGCCCAGGGACTGCTCCCCTTCCTAGGGTTTTTAAGTAGCGGTCTCCCTGAGCCCTTGCCTAGAGTGTGCTATCTCCCCTGCTAGGGTTGTAAGTAGATAGCCCACTCTTGTGGCCTCATAGGAGGGCTTACTGGGATTTTTCAGGCTAGCTGTGTGGGACCAGCTGTGGATAGCTCGGTGATTGCTCCCCTCCTTAGGGTTTTAAGTTGTGGTCTCCTTGAGCCCTACCTAGACAGTGCTGTCTCCCCTGCTAGGGTTGCAAATAGACAGCCCACTCTTTGTGGTCTGGGTAGTCTCAGTCGGTCCCCTCCTGTTCTACTATTCCTAAAATCCATGTTTATGGTAAGCGTACACGCTAGCTTCTCTGTGCTTTCTAAAATCCACATTGTGGTAAGTGTGCACGCTAGGCACCCTGAGCACTTTTCTAAAATCCTGTATGGTATGGGTTACACACATGACTTTGTTCCCATTCTCTGAGTTCTCCTTGGGCCCCACTCCATTTATGTATCTCTGGCGATACTTCTGAACAGGGCTTCCTCTCGTTAAGAGAGTCATTCTTAGGTACATGGCTATCTGAGGATATCAATGTGCTAGCTTAGGGACTGCTCCCCCTTCTTGGGGTTTTAAGTAGCAGTCTCCCTGAGCCTGACGTTCTTTATACTGAATCATAAACATACAGCACGACTAATTTAAACCAGTTCCAGAGCTAATGATTCTTATGAGCCAGTTCTTTATAGTGAATCATAAACCTACACTGTAACCAGTTAAGTCTGATTCCTGAGCTAATGGCTCTTATAAGCGGGTTCGTTTTTTGGTGAATCAAAAGCATAAAGTGTGAATAGCCAAATACGATTCTTGGGCTAATGATTCTCATGAGGTGATTATTTTTAGTGAATCAATAATATTTCGTAACGAGGTAAGTCTGATTCCTGAGAATGACTCTTATGAGCTTATCAGTGAATCAAAAATATGTATGAATCAATTGGAGTATTTTCTCTATCAATCTGACTGACATCCTGACTCACTTTTGGCTAAATCCGATTCCCAGGCTAATGACTCTTGGTTCTCTTTAGTGAATCAAAAAAAAAAAAACAGCGTGACCAGTTAAGTCTGATTCCTGAGAAAGACTCTTATGAGCTTATTAGTGAATTGAAAACAGTTATGAATCAACTGGAGCAGCTTCTCTATTAATCTGACTCAATTCCTGAACCTCAAGTGATTAATTTTGTCCTGTTCTACTCCATTAATCAAGAAGTCATACTGTTTTATGTTGGCCATCATGTTTGTATTCGTGTTCATAGGATTTATTTTCTGCTTCATTTTCTCATTTAGACCTTTCACCTCAAAGAAAGCAGTTCCACACCAGATCTCTCGGTATTTAAAACTCTCCTCACCTTTAATCTGTCTTTTAGTGTCTTTAGACCCTGAGATAGTGCCACTAAAAGCAGCTGCAGCTTCAGGCCTCCTGCATTCGGATGTTTAAATGACTGCATAGATTTTCCATTAATGGTAATGCAACCTGGGGAAACAGAGGACTGTTTCGACAGAGCTGCCTGTTAAATTATGTAATGTTGCTTAAGGCTTACACTATAACAGTAGCATGCCGTATTTTCAGAGTACTTGTATTTGTGCTTTTGTTCATAGGTGCTCTTTATGAAAGCAGTGCTAATTTTTACCCATTAGATTGATTTTTTTAAATTACGCTGTAGATGGGTTCCTGTATGTAGGGAAAACTAATGAGAATCCATGTGCCTGGAGCAGATGATACAAAATTATTTTGTTCTAAACAGACTACACATCCACTTTTACAGCGTGATAACTTGAAATACACAAAGTATGTTTGTGTCTTTCTGGAACATTTTCAGAACACCCTGCTTTGCTGATAACCAAATTATCTTGCAGCCAAGGACAAAAAGTTGGAAAACAGAGTACATTTTTGGATTTGAAATATGATGGTGCTATTTTGAATCATTCTGTGTTGTATATTTTGTTTTGTTTTACAAACACAGTAATTTCTTGCTCTTATTATTATTTTTTTTTGCTTGCTCTGTATTGAGCTCGAAGGACAAGACAAAAAGCTAATTCTATAATTTAGTTTTGTTTTCAAATTTTAATGCCACAGCAATGATGGAAATTAACATAAAACACTATCTTTAAGGGTCTTTTTGTTATCAGACAGTGATATTGTTAACTAAAACTTAAAAAAAAAAAAAACATTTAAAAAAGTTGAAATAAAAAAAATTATTAGATGAAAAAAAATAATGCAAAAATGTTGCATTTTCAGCTAACTGAAAAAAAATTAAAATAAATAAATTGACGTTTAAAAAGTACAAAAACTAAAATTGTAATAAAAAAAAATAAAAAAATAGAAACCCCAAAACCCAAAATGAATAACAGTGACAGAAGCACATAACAAAATTACAAAAACACTTACTAAAATGTAAATTGAAAATATAAAAATAAAATATAATTCAAATATTAATAGACACTAATAAAAAATTCCAAAAATACAGCTACACTGGACACAGGCATCTTGCATCTTACAGTATGTAAAAGTAAATCACATACCTTACAAAGATCAAACCACAAGCAAAATGGATCAAATACTGTATCTGTTCACTCGGATCACTTATTCAGCTGGGAGGGATTATGCCTCCAGATCTTATCATAACAAAGATGTCTTTTCTAATAACAAGAAGCTAGAAGATGTGTGTCAGTTTTCACAGATTTGTTTTCTTTGAATACAAGGCTGTATGTATCTAAAATGTATGTGATAATACTCTTTTTGACCCAATGATATTGAAGGAATGCAAAGTGGAAGCTGATGGGATGTTATAGAGGTAGAGAGTCAGAAGACAGTTTGAGATCCTCTGAAGTTTGATTAGCGTTCTGAGCAAGAAACCCTAGAGCCGTCATGCGATAAGATGGTGAAAAGGTGAAAGTAGCCGCAAGGGATGATTCATCTCCTGACAACTTACACCTTCCAAAAAAACAAAATAAAAAGTTTTTTTTTTTTTTTGGTCTTTTTGGGGAAATCAAAGCAGACTGTCATCTCGTGATTCAGGTTGTGATGGGGTGAGAGTGGATAGAGAATTCATGTGCAGACCAATTGGAAATCTGCTCTTCCTCTTGTTCCCATTTGATTCTTCAGTTTATTTATGATCCTTGTGAGTACAAACTATTTATCTCTGGAATATATCCTAATAAATGCAAAAATGCAAAAAGGTGCCTGCACACTGTTATAATTAAAGAGAAAAACACTGAATGCAAGAGAAAAGCCACTGCTTTACTGAAAAGGTGGCAAAAGTTTCAGTCACATGTGGGCTTTCTTAATACCTGTTTATAATACTTAATACAAGAAGCCACATGATTACATTGGTCACATGATGAGGTCACAGGGCAACACAATCATAGTATATCATCAGTTTCATAAATCTGGAACACTTTTAAATTATATTAAAGTTCAAATAACAAATGGCCTAACATTTTATTTTTGTTCATTGCATGCAATGACCTCTACGAGCATAGAAGATTTTCAGTTCTTAATTTTCAATAAACAGTGTTGAAATGAAAAGAGTATGACGGTGGGTTCTGATGATCTTTAGGGTTTGGGAGAAAATAAACAGGCCCTTTAGCATGGCTGTACCCTACACCTCATGGAAAAGCTGTGTAGATATTCAAAAACCTCAAGTGGAGCGATTCCAGGCTATTCAATTGCAGACTTCATCAGCCCTCAAAATGGTATTATAATTTATGGAACAACTTTTCTTTTTCAGCTAAGTACCTTTTTGCAGCCAACATGCTTAAAAAGCATTTTGACAACTTTAGAGTTCAGGGAGTTTTGTGGGAAGTTTGTGAGTCCCCAAAGGACTGTCAAAGCATACCTGAAAGATTAGCTTGAAACAAAGCAGATAGCTTTCACCAAATTCTTTCAGATAAGCAACTTGTTTAAACCCTTTTGGAGAGGTCAAACCAATAGAGGAGCCATAAACAAACACTCACACTATGCACGTATACTGAAGTTTACAGAGCCCTGGGCATCAGAGGAAAAAATAAAAACTTTTTGAAGTTGCAGTGGGAGGAGATGTATAGTGTGCTGTCTATTTACCCCTTCTGTCCACAGGACACAAAAACCCTGAAATACTATTCTCTCAAGCTGTGATAACGCTTGATGGGACTGTGTGTCTGTGCATGTTATGGAAACTAGTACTTTTACAAAACTATTAGCATGATGGAAAAAACATTTGACAGAAATACAAAAGAATAAAAGCACTGCTAATGCTCAAATGATTTTCTTTTAGAATGTGGTGTAGGAACTGACACAGTAATTAACATACCATTTGGTTTTGTAAGCCAGAACTTGATGCTGAGCAGTAATTACAATGGAAAAATGTGTTACTTTAATTTTTTTTTTAAACAAAGGAATAGTGGAAGGCAGAATGATACACTGAGATGTTTTAGTTCTCATCAGCTAGTTGTCCTCACTAACAGTTTTGATCTTCCAATTTAAATTTCACTTAAAAAGGTTTTTGCTTATGATTATATAAATATTATTATTTATATAATTTGATAATACTATTTTCAGAAAACTCTATTAGTGTTGTTTGGACAAGATTTGTAAGCATATTGTTAGTCTAGTTAGTATGCTATCACTTTTCTTAGTATCTGTGATTTTAAAAAGCTAGTTGCTAGTTGGTACAACACAAGATCATTAGTATGGCAAACAAAAGTTGAAAATGCAACCAAATTAACCAAAACATATTACAGTTTACATGTTTAATGCACAATATTAGACCCAACACTCTTCCTCTTCTCACTGTCTTTCTTCTTTTTCTCTCCCCAGCTCTTTACTTTCCCTGCTCTGATGATTTTCTTTTTCTTATGATTTTTAGAAGAAATGACTCCTGTTTTTCACTGACAGCTCTATATTGCTGATAGACAGAACAATTTCATCCAGGAGTATACCTGTTTTTTATTTTATTTTTTTGAACAGGACATCAATGACAGTCCTGGCTCACTTGATATCCTAGGAAAGATAAAACATGACCACAGGGGGGCAAAAAGTTTGGTTTAAATCCAATATTTTTTATATGCTAAATATTCATAAGTTTGGGTGAAAATTTTATTTTTATTTTTTATTGTTTGGAAGAAATTAACACTCAAAAAATCCTGAAAAAAAAAATTAATAATAAGATTTATTTTTTTCAATCTTAATAATATATTAAAATAATTTCTGAAGGATCATGTGACACTGAAGACTCGAGTATGGCTGCTGAAATTCAGCTTTGTCATCACATGAATAAATTACTTTTTTTAAATATATTAAAATATAAAACAGTTGTTTCAGACTGCAATAATACTTCACAATATTATTGTTTTACCATTATATTATGTTATGTTATCAGTTTGAATGGGCATGATGCTTTTGATTTTGTCCATTTTTAGTTTTCATCTTTTTTCATCAATTTGTCATTTTTATATGACATAAAGACTGTTTAGAATTAAATTGAATATTTTTGCTAGGTGTTTTTGTAGAACTGGATGCATTGTGCAATATGTGTGAAAGAAACAAAAAGTGATTGATTGGCTTTGCAACACAAATGTAATAGATTCAGCAGCAGTGCAAACTAATTTAGGACTCGCAGGCTTCAGTTTGCAAATGTGTTAAATAAATTCAGACACAAACAAATATGAAAAATTATGTCTGAATTCTGAAACTTTCTAAAGGTTATGAAGGTGGAGATGTCTAGTGGTTACATACAGAATGCTCATGAAAAGGTTTCATTTGTGATAATTCTTTGAAAATTACAACTATTTCTTCCTAGAGCCACATAGTCTAGTTAGCATTTGTTCTGTATGCTCTTGTGTGGGAGCGTGATACAAGTGAAACATTTAATTAGTCCACAGTCCCTTATTAGAGAACTGCTACAGTGTGAAACTGACATGCAGGACTGATATAAAAAGTCTTTCTTTGTTCGAAGTGTGATTTTGACTAGCTTGGAGTAATTTTTATGATTTATTAAATTGTTTAGAAAAGTTTGGTTCCACTTTACCAGACACCCTGATTCTGTTCTTTTTCAGACATTCTGTTGTAGATTTGCTGGTGTGCTTGGGATCATTGTCCTGTTGTATGACCCAATTTCAGTCAAGCTTTAGCTGTCATACAAAAGGCCTCACATTAAACTCTAAAATACTTTCGGTATCCAGAGGAGCTCATGGTTGACTCAATGACTACAAGGTGCAGGTGCTACAAAACAAGCCCAATTTATCACCCTTCCACCAGCGCCTGAATTGTCAAATATGTGGTGTTTGTGCTGATAGGCTGTTTTGGTTTTCGCCAAACATGGTGCTGTGCATTATGGCCAAGCATCTCCACTTTGGTCTCATCTGTCTAAAGGACATTGTTCCAGAAGTTTTGTGGTGTGTTCAGATGAAACTTTAACACTTTCAAACAAACCATATTTGTACAGTCTTTTTCTAATTGTACTAACATTTAACATGCTAACTGATGCTTGTAGAGTCTGAGAATTTGCTGGGACATCCACTCCTGGGCAGGTAAACAGCTGTCTTGAATGTTTTCCACTTGTCAATAGTCTTCTTCACTGTAAAATGGACTTCAAAGTGTATGGAAATGGCTTTGGTAAATACATAATCATATTCCAAAAATGTAGTACCTGTAAATAGATTACATTACATTTTAAAATGCTTGTAATCAGATTATAGTTACTTTTTATGGATAACATTATGATATATTATTCACTAGCGGCAGTAAATTATTCATAATTGATTGATTCTGGAAGTCTGGACAAAAATATTTAAAACCCGGAAGACTTTTAAATGTCATTGTCAAATGTCATAAATGCATGTCATTGTTGTGTTCATGTTTATCAATGTGTGTTTAATGCAGGGATTTTCAAAAGATTTTGTCGCCCTTTAAAATAAAACATTTGTTGAAATATTGCAGAAGAAGTTAATATTTCACTAATTTAACAAAACATTCGCATGTTTACAGTTCTCTGATGTTGGTTAATGGTCACACTGACATGCTGATAAACAAATACAATATTTGTATTTTTAGTGTTCAAGTGTTTAAATTGCTTTTATTTCACATTTTTATGATTGAATGAATTAGTAGGTTTTTATTAACTCACTATTCACTATTCACTCTCTATTAACTCATTAATGCATTTTATGATGTTGAGATTACAAAATTGAAATTTTTTTCTTTCTCTTTGCTTTTTATATCAATATGGTATGTTTAAAACAAGTTTGATAAAATGACATTACCTAAAATAAGTAAACTAGATTACGTTATTAACTCTAGTTTTCATCTAGAGTTTGTAAGTAATCTACCCATCTAATTTATTTATTTACTGTAAGTCTTGTCACGATCATAACATGTTGTTTTATGGAATGATAAGGCAAGAAAAGGCAATTCTGGGAGAAACAGTGGCAAAAGAAAAAAAGAAAACCTAAGTCACCTTTCGAGAGAGCACTAGCTTTGTCAAACTCTGTCAACACTGTAAGTGATTTGATAACAAATAGTCATAAACATCTTGACCTATACACACAAGCACACACCACACACACTCATATCCTCTTGTCCTGTGCTTGACACTGCGTGTAAATCCCTCTTGATTGCAAAACAGTGACACAAGTTTACTTAGTGAAGTCTCTAGAGAAGGGCTCTCTGTGTCCTCTCAACTCCAAGGGTCCGGATGCCTGGACAGGCCGTTCTCACGCTGGCTGGACGCGGTGTGGTTTAAGAGCAAAGGGACTGTGTATCTCCACATGCCTCTGTTAGATTCTGCTGAGGTGGTGCCCATGGCTTTCATTTCCTCTGGTTCTCTTTATCTGTGCTTCTTACGGAGGAATGCGTGGTCAAAATTAACCCCTGGAGTCACAGGTTTACTTTAATTAACCTCAGCGTTAAGGAAAATAGTATACTTTTTTAGAAATCGCAGCTGAAATTTAATAAGCCTATAACCTAAACCTAATAAGATTATAGCATGTTCCCAGTGTGTTTTAGTGATGTATTGTGCCTATTAGTTATAATTGACTAATACTAAAACAGACTTTCAATGGGAATGCTGGATGAATTAAAATTAGTTAAATTATTATATTTTATTATTATTATTATTATTATTATTATTATTATTATTAAACTTTTAAAGATTCACAGGCGTTGTAATAAAACACTTCTTTATTTTTCATCTCAATAACTATATTGTTCTTTTGTTGTTATTGCAAAACACACTTGAAATTAAATTAATTTACACACATCAACACTCACAATAATTTTAATAATACAGTTATTAATAATGCATAGGAAATAAATATTATAAATATATACAATATGATAGATAGATAGATAGATAGATAGATAGATAGATAGATGATAGATAGATAGACAGATAGATAGATTATTTATATAGATGTAATTATTCATTGCTTTGTCTTTGTCAAACCTAAGATTATAATTTTATTTAGACAGTCTATTTACAATAAGTGCAAATAGCCAGTTTTGTTGGCAAAGACTGTTTTCACTAACTCTGCCCACCAACGCTCAGATTTCACCTTTCACATTTAACATTTTTCTTTTCTTTACACTTTGTGTGAATATATCATTTGTCACTATTTGTTAGCATAAACAATATGCTATTTTGTGCTATTCATACTGAGTGTATTTGTGAATAGGTTTGGATCAGATCTGAGCAGAACAATGGCTAGTTAGTTTTTCAGGAGGACAGGAGTTCGCAGAAGTCCATCCTACCGACTGGCAGCGTTAATTTCGACATGCTTGATCCTGTTGGAAGGTCGGCAGGGCCATTACAGCGGGGAGTTGAGACGCTGGGCCTGTTAATGCCCACCCACTGAGAGATGCAGCCGACTCATTTGGATTTTCAACTGAGTATGTAAATAAAACTTGACTGACATCATCTAGTGAGACGCAGGCAGTGCTTAATTTGTGCTCCGGCACCTCCGATTTTGTCCGAAATCTGATCCGGCACCTCATTTGACAGATCCCCTCCTCACGCGCCAATGAAAGACGTTTGTGTTGACCCATAGCCTGCATATATTTCATGAAAAAACGTCTATTATGAGCAGGCTTGCCTAGCATCTACATTTGAAACAACAAACTTGAGCGTGCATAGAGATGCGACGTGGCTGCTCTCACAAACCCGAATGCACGGATCCAATACTGATACACATGCGTTTTCTTTCTCAGATGTTTACATTTAGTTAAGACAAAACCGACTGTGCTTACGAGGATAATCACCAGGACGGCCATTTTGACGTCATTTTTTGAGTGTATTTGGCTGCGTAAGCGCAACAACCTGTGAAAAATAACTCAATTTGGTACTCGCGAGGCGGCGCGATATGCGCGCTATGGATGTGACTGTGAGCGCATAGGAAACCCCCTTTGGTGCACGGGAGTATCGAATGGCTTAAACTTAAAAAGATGTGCAAATGATACAGTTTTGTGACGATGCAACAATGACTCGATTAGGCAAGTGACAATTCCGTCAACTGTCCCGAAACCCGAGCAAAAGTCTTGTATCGCAGCGTGCAGTAGTGCAGACGAGATGCGCTGTTGTGAAGCCGCTTTGAGAGTGAGAGAAGACGTCGTACAGCTGAATCACTCACGCTGTTTTCAAATGACTGATTTAATCTGATAGTATGTGTGGATTTATTTACTCATCTAACCTACATGCTCTATTGAATATGTTTGCAGGAATTTCCCTCATTATAAACTCGAAAGCAGATTATTAAACATAATTCTATTATACAGAGATTTAAGGAAAAAAAAATCCATGACTTTTCCCAAAACTTTTCCAGGCCTGGAAATGGCTGTTTTAAAATTTCATGACTTTTCCATTTTTTTTTCATGACCGTAAGAAGGCACGCTGTTAATCACGTAAAGATGCACGCTGTTAATCACGTAAGCTGGTCCTCCATTGCGCGAATGCTCTGTTACCTCTCCCTCCTCTAATCATGCCTTCACCCCACTTTGTTCCGGGACCTAGCAATTTACAAATTAAGCACTGGACGCAGGACTTTACCTCTGACTGTTCTTAGACAGTCCAGTGGTCTTTTCACACACTCTCTTCTCTGATAATGCTAATGACAGTTATAGCACCACCTAACAGTGCTCTCTGGCTTAGCATGCTGCTAATCTTGTACAGTTATTACTGTAATTTGTAAGACCCGGTGACAGCATTTTGCCATCACACTAGAAAATATGATGGGGGAAAAAAATTGTACAAATTAATGGATTCTGTTGGTAGATATTGTCTTAGTGTTACTCTAAGACACTAGTTTCCATTACGGTTTTGAGTTTTGTTTACTATTGTGCTGAAGAGTGTATCTTGTATGTATGTAATATGTATAACTGTTCCTAAATTATTTATTTGCCAAACAATGGTGCTTTTCTGCAAATCTGTGGCAGTTACAGAGGGATTTGGGTGATTGGACCATATTTATGGAGCAGCTCTGTTCAGTTGAGGATACTTACTATCATCTACTGCATCTATATGCTAATATTAATGAAAATAAACTGTTATTTAAAATATTATTTATAATACCATTAAGGTCCTATATAGCAATTTCAAAAGATGGTTCTTTATGGAACCTTATAAAAGGATTCTGTTTTGCACCAGAAAGGGTTTGTCTGTTGTTACATGCCAAAGAACCATTTTTCTTAAGAGTGTCGTTATTGTTGCCCATTCTCATTGATTTGGTGACATGCCAGTGAATTCATGCATAAAAAAGCTGTCCACAAATTGCTCGCCCAAGTGAAAAAAATGTGCTGTAGCTGCCAAATCTCGATTAGCAAAAATCACACTGTATTTGATGCAAAACTAACGTGACTACATCAAATGAAAAAAGTCGTAACTGTGTATCTTCATGTTTTCTCAAGCAAAGCAAATTTTGAAAGTCCGCTGAAAACATATCTTCTGACATTTTTTGGCATAGACAAAGTTTGTTAAAGCTACATGTTGTTTGGCTTGAGCAAACTAATCAAAGTGAAAATTTCTTAAGGATAGCACTCAACATACATGGTTAAAGAAGTCACTACTCATCGCTGACATATAATAGTAATAAATGTAATTGTCTAAACGGAAAAACGTGTGAGAAACTTGAATAGAAGAATATGACCTGTGTCTGATGCTGGTAGAAGGCCAGTCACTTACTCACTTTTACTCACAATGATTGTGGTTCTGCACAGTGGTGAACTGTCAGAAAGAACTACTGGCCCTTAATGGATTTTCAGCAAGGATGGAGTCTATTTATGTGAGATGTGCGTGTGCTACTGAATGACAAGGATTAAAAAGTGAATGAAAAGAAGATGAGAAGGAAGAGGGAGACAGAGAGCTGGTGGAAGCATTGAGGAGAGAGAGAAAGAAAGCAGGAAGACATGCAATTAAGGAGATATGCTGTTTTTTTGTGCAAATGACAATGAGGATGTGACGAGAATGCCATGCAATTTAAAGTTATAGAACCAGCTCAGCATGTTTCTTGGATCTAAATAGAGACTAAAATGCTGTTATGCAATATCCCTATTTTAGAGCAGCGATTTTCAGTAACAGCAACTTGACTTTTTTGGTGTATAGAACACAATGCAGTAATACTCAAAGGTAACCTGCTGTTGGAAGTGTTTACCTGTTGGGCATATTTGAAGTTGTCAAAAGTCCTTTTGTCCACTGTCAAGCTGTGAACCAATTTTAAGGATTGTGTAAGAGAGCTGCTTCAAAGACAGGTCAGAAAAATGCAATCTAAATTATGGAAAGTTGTTTGTATGTGGATGCATGTTTTAAGCCTCGTGATCATATCCATATTTGCATGAAATAATTTGTACGCATATGTTCTATCTTTATGTTGGCCTTTGACCACATATCTGACTAAGTGCTAATTGTTTTGTTTTTGACAGCCTGTTGAGTAATACAGTGTGTGATCAGGAAGGGAGTCATGAGGAATGCTGTAAATTAGTAGATATTTATGAAGTATGAATAAAAAAAATTCTCACCAAGAATACATATAACTAATTGATCATTTAAAGTGTTTCATATAACTTTTTTGTGAATCATGGCATTTAATAATAATAAAAAATAATAAAAAAAACATTTGAAATGAAATCTCCAAAATGAAAGATATTATCATTTTTTATTATATTTAGATTATTTTTTCCATTAATAATGTACACTTTCTTAAAAAACTTTCTTAATGTTCACCAAGGCTGCATTTATCTGATCAAAAATATAGTAAAACAGTAATATTTTGAAATAGTATTACTGTGTCTTCAGTCTTCAGTGTCACATGATCTTTCAGAAATCATTCTTGTATGCTGATTTGCTGCTCAATTTTTATATTATTATCACAGTTGAAAAAGGTTGTTCTGCTTAATATTTTTTGGTGGAAACCATAATGCATATTTCTTTTTTTAAGTAGAAAGTCCAAAAATAACAGAATTGATTTGAAATACATTTTGTAATTTTATCTTATTTTGTGTTACACAGAGAACAGAGGTTTAGAATGACTCGAGGGTACATAAATGATGACAGAAATTTCTTTATTTTTTATTTTTTTTTCATAATGCCTTGAATAGCCTTAAATATACAGTACATGCATAAATATTCAGGTGAGGTGATGTAAGCTATTCCCAGGTAACTTCATGAATTAAACTTGTGCAACATTACTTGCATTGACTTTTAAATATTCATATTTAATAATAATTTATGCATTTAGCAGGCGCTTTTATCCAAAGCAACTTACAGTGCATTCAGGCTATACATTTCCAGTATGTGTGTTCCCTGGGAATTGAACCCACGACCTTTTGCACTGCTAATGCAAAGCTCTACCACTGAGCCACAGGAACATATTTACCATGAATATGGCTATCCATATTGATTTTCTCAAATTCTTTTGCTTAGATCATCAGAACATTCTGTTCAGCTGAACAAACTCTTTGGAGGCAGCTTTTTTTGAAGACGCTTCACATAACGTTCCTTTTCCACAGGGGAGTCTCACCTCACAGTCTCGTACACTGACAAAAATCCTGCTGCTTCTTGCTTTACTGATGCACTAACTTTGAAAAGCAAACAAAACATTCCTCCATTCCTTTTCAGTGTTTTCAGCACAGTTTCTTCCCATCATGGTGATCTGCTGCGAGGTGGGGTTTGACCTCCAATTAGGATAATTATTCAGTATAATCAGATCTGCCATAATGGACATTAAAATGCTCTCTTGCGTTAAATTGTGAGATCTGGAAACGCCATAGGCCAGCTAATAGGAAGCCTGTTGTTTTACACAACCTGAGAGACCACAGCAATTTGCTGACTGAGAAGTTAAAAACGAGCAAACGTACCATATGCAAAGCTGGAGTACATTCACATGCCTTCATGGTTATTTGTTTTTAAAAAGCACATTGTGAAAAGTTTCATTATTACATCTACCTAACTATTGTATTTAAACCCAAGTCTGTTCTCTAAGCGTAAAAGCACGTTTGTGTAAAGCTTAGGCAACAAAATGCCTCACAAATGAGTTAAAATGGGTCCCTATTATACTTATCTTTAATAGAAAAACATGTTCTGGATATACAAGAAATTAGCCATTTTAGTCACAAACTTTTTTTTTAAATAAATAGTGTATTTTCTACAATCGGACAGATTATGTTATCACTTTATATTACAGTGTCCATTTTACACATATTATTATAATTAATTCCAATAGCCATACCAGTAACTATGTATAATTACACGCAACTGCACAAAGTAATTACATTAAGTACATGTTGTTTGTTAGTTTAACTCAGTTCTGATGTAACTGCACAGTGCACCATAACATGAACACTGATGTGGAGGTTGACCAACATTAGAATTTAAAACTGGATCATGAGCAGCAGAACCTGCTTGTTCTTGAAACACGTGAACATAAAGTCTATGAAAACAAGTGTATGATGGTATGAAAATATCATATCCTGTGATGCATAATCAGTGTTGGAAGATGAGCCCAAAAATGTCTTTAAATTAACTATTTTTCATTTACAGTGTTGCGAATCAGCTCATGGGGAAATATGAATAATTAATCATAACTAGTTATAATTAATTATAAATATTTAGATCCGCTGTAGATATTTAGCTGACCTCTCAGGGTCAACTGTCTGTCAATTCTAAGAACGTTAATTTCCTGGTTAAGGGAAATAACTTTCTTACTGTACAATTCTACAAAGAGTTTGTAGCATAAATCTGCATGATTAAGTGACTCCAGTTATGAGCAAACAATGAACAACGTCAAGTGTGATACAAATAAGACTTTATTAACTACATAAACACTTAAACTAGTCTAACATACTACATAAACACTTAAACTGGTCCAACATACACATACACACACACACACACACACACACATACAGTTGGTATAGGAAAGGGTTAAAGCTTAACGCAGTAGAGAGAAGAGAAAATAAGAATATGAAGTTATGGAACCATTTGCATATTCAGCAGATCTACAGCCTGAAGGGAACATCTAAATCAAATGAAAAATGGTGTGTCTGATTGGTCCAGACGTTACAACAGCTTAAAATAAAGGACAATGTTATCATCCTTCGTCATGTGTAATGCATCCATTATGGACTTAGAAACATCTTTAAATGTGTACCACTGTTGTTTATAATAAATAACGGCAATAACAACAAAACAATAATAGTGTAGCAACTCTGAGATGCTTGAAGCTGTTTTCTCACTGTCACTAGGCTGTACTCATAAATGAGAGCTCTCGTAATTCAAGCGCTTGATTGTAGTGGACAACTTAGAATCTTGTCAATCAGCTAAATTTCTTTAAATGTTGAAATAAAACCAACCATTGGATTGAGGCAGTGGGATTTCATAGCCACCAGTTTTGAATGTGGAGCTTGAATAGGGCAATCAATATTAAACATGATTGCTTGCTTCAGTTGCGTCCAACCAATGAGTGGGCACAGGAAAGGATTTTTGATTTTTTCTATGGCTGCTGGGCTGGAATTGATCCCTTTCCCATTCCAGAGAAAATGACATCACCAGGTTTCAAACACTTTCCAGTAAAAAAATAACTGTTAAAGTAACTACTCAATGAATTATGTCACATTTGAAGCTTGAATTTTCTGGACGGTAACAAATTGTGAAAGGAATGTTTATTACTGTTCAAAAGGGCAGTTTTTTAAGGGGTCATGAACAAAGAAACCAAAATTCCCTTGATCTTTTGACATTCGTCATTGTGCTATAAAACATCCTGTAAGTTTCAGAACTCAAAACTTTGTTGTTAGTCTAAAAGCAGCTTATATTGAAGCCAGTCTGCCAAAATAGCCTAAAAGACTTTTTTCAAAAACATAAAAAATCTTAAGAACCCCAAATTTCTGAACAGTAGTGTGCTTCACAAAACTCACCTTACTCTAATCAAAATTTGTACTATAAACTACAGGTTGTAGAATGTGCCACTCTATGATGTAATAGTGTGGATAAACACTGCCTCGGCAGAAGAAGATCAACGCCTGCTTCTACATCACTGCCTGTCTAGCCCCGTCCACCAATTCGTGCATGTAGTGTGAATAACGAGAGGCGAAGGCAGGTCTACGCAGAAACCAAACGATAAAGATTGCTACAAAAACAAGACGCTGTGCAGTGCCAAGCTGTGGACAAATTTGCCTTTGCCTTCCTTCTGATCCCAATGTTAGAAAAGAGTGGATGAAGTTTATTTTTAATTAATTCGTTCACCTGATTTTACTGTGGATTTGTTTACAAACAAGGCACAATTCGTTGCGGGATTTTCAGAAATATTGAAACTAAAAGACGATGCTGTGCTGGCTATATTGGATCTGACAGTAATGTCGCATCACACACGTGTGAGTAACTGTTTTTATTATGTGGTCACTCACTATTGCTTTGTCTGTTAAACAGATAAATTGATATGTACTGAGTATTATGCATTTTTAACCTAAATCACAGCAGCATCCATCTATGAAGGTCGTAGACTGTCAAACATACACAACTATTAGCCAATCATAGCAGTGGGCATTTACTTCTGAGTCTACAATCCGCCATGCCTATTCAAACAGAGCGTTCTGATGAGGGGGGTTAAAATCAAGACATAAAATAGCCTATTCTAAATTATTTAGTTTTTTTATGTAAAAATCTTGATAACATTATAAGTGGACCTCAGAGAACAGAACAAATGTTTTCAACATTGATAATATGAAATATTTTCTGAGCACTAGATCAGCATATTAGAATTGCTTTTGCCTATATTAAAATAGAAACCAGTTATTTTAAATTGTAGTAGCTAATATTTCACATTACTGTTTTATTGTATTACTGATCAAATAAATGCAGCCTTGGTGAGATTTTTTTCCCTCAAAAACATTAAAAATTGTACCTATTTATGGCCATTGTCCGTGTTATGTTTATAGATATGGATGGTCATATTGTGTCACCACATATGGTGCTAGTATAAGAATATTAAAGAGTGTCTTGTCATGACCAGCATGATGATTCTCCCATTACTGGCCTTTAAGGTGACCTTTGGTCAGGGTCACAGTGTAGTCTGAACCGTGACCTACACTCAGCTCTACTAAGAAAAAAATGAAACAAATAAAATTAGTCTGAATAACATTGTTGCCTAAATGGCAAAGCACACTCTGATAGAGAGACTACTGCATCATACCTTGAAGATAATTTTGTTATCTAAAGAGCAGTTGAGAATTGCTTCTTGTTGAGCTTTTATTTATTTATTTATTTATTTATTGGTTGGTTTGTTTGTTTGGTTTCATTTTTCACTTACCGTTTTTCATACCCCTTTGAAAATATGTGTTTGTCAGTCCAAAAATGTCTACTTATGACTTTGGTTTTCTTTCCACCAACATTGAAAACACACACACACACACACACACACACACACTCACACACACACACACAATAGTTTCATGTCGAGACAAATAGTTATCTCAGCCCCTTGCTGAGAAGTTTTACAGTGGGTCAGTTCACACAACCTTTTCAAACAAAAGTAAATACAAAACTCATAGTAAACAGATGCTGTAGCTTCATGTGGTTCTCTGTGCCATCTTGTCTCTGTAAATAATCAACAGATCTTCTCTCTGCACAGCTACTCATACAAAAACAAAAACAAAAAAAAACAGATGGAATCAAAGCTTCGAGGTGCTGATGTCTCCTTCAATCTTTCTGTCACAGATTCATACCCTCCCCATTTCTCTAAAACAAAATAACATTAAGTGCAGTCTGTTGTTTATCCATTAATTCATTTAAAGTTTAGGAAGGAGATCCAAGAATGAATAAAATGTGCATTTTCTGTCGTTGGTTGAATGGAGAACTGCAGTGTCATGCCCCAATCTTTGCCTGTGTATTTTAGAACAGGATGTCCAGTGTTGTGGAGCAGACGACTGTTGTCCTGCAGACCTCCTTTTGTGCATAATAAATTTAAACAGTCTTCTACAGGAAGAGGCTGGCAAGTGTCCAGCCCTTTAATAAATCGCCAAAGCCATTTCACCAAGAGAAAACAGGCTAGATAAGAGTAACTCTGTCAAACAAACAGATTGTTCATTTACTTGAATGATACAATCTAAATGTGTGCATTTGTGAGTGCCGCCTCACAACAGGCCTACAAAATGCTCCTGTTTACACATTTGGGGTCATTAAGAATGTTTTGTTTTTTTTCTTTTTTAAAGAAATTAATACTTTTTTGTCACTTTCGATAAATTTAATGTGTCCTTGGTGATTAAATGCTTTTATTTTATTTAAAAATAAATAAATAAATAAATAATGAAAAAGTACCACCTTTTAAAATAGGCACATCTGTTTTCAACATATAATAATAATAATAATAAATGTTTCTTGAACACCAAGCAAAATCAGCATATGATTAGAGTACATAAACATAAACAGGAAACTTTTTTCAAAAACATAAAAAATCTTAACAACCCCAAATTTCTGAACAGTAGTGTGCTTCACAAAACTCACCTTACTCTAATTAAAATTTGTACTATAAAATTTGTACTATTTGTACTATAGTTCATTTTATATCATGATAAAATTGCAAATCTGCCCATTAGAAGGTTTTGATGACATGATAAAAAAAAAAAAAAGAAACATAAAAAGAGAAACAAATGTTATATTCAGCATAGTGGTTGTGAAATATTTGTGCTCAGATGTGAATAATAATCACATCACCTGTCCTTTTGTCATGTTCATAACATTTAAGTTGTTGTGAAGATGTTTTGAAGGGACCTGTTACAGTTCGATTACTGAATGTGTCAAGACACAACAGAAACTGGTGCAGATTATTCTCCCTCATTTTGTAAGCTGTACAGTCTGCAGAAGTGCCATAACACTGTATTTTCACACTCCTGATTACGGAGTCTTTGACTGCAAGAGCATTACTGCATGTATTCAAGAAGAACAAAATAACAGTGGGGTCCAAAAGTTTGACAAACAAAGAAAAATAGATAATCTATAAGACTCTGCTCTGCACAAAGAATATCTGTTATTCAAGCAAAAGGAAAGACTAACCAAGTAAGTCTAGTAAAATTTTGTATTCATGTCAATTTTTAAATTAAACTTGTAACTGAAATGGTTACAGATAGTGTGATTTGTCTGGGGAAAAAAAAAAAGTTGTATTAAGCTCATTTTAAAAAAAAAAGGCTAAATTGAATGTGGTCTTGGACTTTGGGATTCCACTGTATTACAATTTAAAGAGAGAGAGATACATGCTGAAAAGAATTACACTTCACACACAGAATTAATCAAATTAATGGAAAATGAGCCATTTAATTTTTATAGGAGCTCTACAATCTGCTCTAGAATAAGTCACAGATGCCGAAGTTTTATGAGGGTTGAGATAATTCACTTCAAAAATTATGAATGAGGCTCCGATGGGAAGTTTTGTTCCTGAACCGCACACATAAAATGTTAAAACACGCATTGTTTTGTTATCGGTTATATAATCTCTCCTGACATTTCTTGCTCGCATCCATACAGTTCTATTTTTGCTTTCTGACGTGTTTCATCAATAATGTCATAACTGCAATCGCTCACTCTCTGTCCAACTCCTCCGATCAGAATCATGACAGGCATTTTGTAGACAGATTCTGTCTTCTGTACTGTTTATGATTTCAAACGTTTCTCTTTTCATAACTCCCCCCAGATGCCAGTTATGTTGGTAAGCTGTTTTCATTGTACTGTATTTTTAAGCTTTATGCATTCCAAAAGTATTCAAATGAAGATAATTCAAAATAAATAAATTCCCTGAAGTAGTTTATTAAACAGTTTGTACTTTTTGGCCTTATTATGGAACATGAATTCCTCTTATTCCTACAGATCTAGAACTAAATGTACTGACTGAGTACAGTAAGTATATTATGGCATGTAATGTGATATTTATTAAATTATGAATGGATGATCCTTGTTTTAATAGCTGTTATCGATCATCTTTGGGTTACAGTATCTTATCAGTATCTTAATTAAATGACACTCAAGATCTCAGTAATATGAATATTAGACCAATGTGCCATTAAAAGACAGCTGTTTAATTATACCATCATCGTGAAAAAACTAAATCTTAATGCACATTTCATGCTCAATAAGTTTGTCACTCCAGTCCTCACTATTCTGCTGTAATTCACATAAACTCATGAGCTTTACATCTCATGGGTTATCAGAAATTATTAGTCTTTCCAAAAGCGCTTGTGTTCTTGTGGACCCAATTTGCAACAGCTGGCATCAACAGTGACACAGAGGAAAGGCCATATATTGTTGCAGGGTCAATCAACAAAAGAGGCTAAATATCACAGCTAAATGCCATAATAGTGTGTTGTCTCTCATCATTGACTGCAGATTGACATTTTACCCCTCGTATCAGAAGAAGCATCCTTTGAGAGCCACTGCGTATTGCTTTAATAAAATGACCTGGAAATGCCGCAGTAGTCCCATCATGGTACAGTCAAGTGTTCACCCGTCTTGTCTTTCTGAACTATGAACTTAAAGGTTACTTGAAGTTACTGAAGCTATAAAGAAGCTTTGCGTCTTTGATTTGTCTGTCAAGACAAATGAGTAGCCAAAATGGTTAGTGGTGGTCTATCCATTATTCATTAGCATATGCTGTGTTCAGTGTGGTCCAAGAGTCTGAGACCACACTGAAAATATGGGATTCAAAATCTAATTGAAATATGGAAATAAACAAAGTGGAGTAAAAATAGGCAGAACAGAAACACTTTCATTAGTGGTCTCAGATATTTGGACCCCACTGTATGTATCAGATGTGTTAAATGTGTTGTGCATTTGTTTAATGAAGCATTATTAAAATATCTAAATTCATAAAACTGTGTGGTGTATATATTTGGGGGGTATATATATATATATATATATATATATATATATATATATATGTAAAATATACATGACTTATAATCTAAAAACAGCTTCTATCAAGTATATGTATATTAGGGGTGTAACGGTACACAAATATGACGGTTCGGTACGTACCTCGGTTCAGTATGATTTCAGCAGGGGGAAAAACTAAACTTTCTTTTTTTTTTTTATAAACAGTGGTTTACTGAAGAAGTTGCTCTTTTTAAAATACATTCAGTTATAATTTAAATGCTCTTAATAATAAAAATCTACCTCAGTTTATGCTTTAACTATAGGGAGCCCTTTTACATTATAAGGTTACAATTAACAACTTAACCCAAACTTAAATTGAATTACTATTTATTTTTAAATATAGCCTAATAATCAACACTCAACTTAACCCTCTGATGCATGAATTATTAAATCACAAAGTAATATTTTTTTTACATGTTTGTTTTTACTTTTAAACAAGTGAAATTTCATGCCAAATTTATTTATTTTTTGTCAATATATTATATTTTGAGGAAGTTACATATCTGTCCGCTGTAGTGGACACCATGAATCAAACGTATAAAAAGTAAATCAATAGAACTTAATAGGTGGTCTTAAAAAACACGTCTTTAAAATATTTACTACATGAAAATTGTATGAATACACATAAGAACATTCAATAACAACAAGCTATGTCATGATGGCACAGAAATGTGAAGTGTAACAAACAAAACGTAAGAGTGTGTGTCTATGGGCCAGGGGTGTGGGGGGATATTCATACACATGTGAGCACCAATGCAAACACACACAAGCACACACACCCTCCCACCACACACTCAAACACAATCATGCACACATATATCTGCACTCATACAGTATACATGTATACATGCCTACAGTTTTATATTACCTAATAAATAAATATAGACTGTAAGCATTGAAATAAATGATAAAATCTAAAAATAAATTTTAATAAAACATAGAAAACAAGGCAGAACCTATATATAGGCCCATATGCAGAATTATACCCTTTGGTGCATGACGTCTACTGCAGTGGACAGGTATATTTTTCTGTCACAGAAAAACATTTACAAGAAAAATATTGTTAAAATCTGGATGAAACTATTTCTGACATCCTATTTAACTGAAAAATATTTTTTGTACCTGTCTGGTTTTCTGAGAATAAAAGTATTTAACACTTATTGCCAAGGTACATGCATGGTGCATCCCCATTTCCTGCCGCCTTTTTGAATATATTATGCAATATCTCAAAACAAAAAAATATAGATAAAAAGACAACAATTAAATGGAATCGTAGACAACACTTTGGGGGTTCGCCAGTTGGTGGTTGGGACATGATGCTACATCTTAAATGGTTCAAAGTGGCTTTCAAATAGATGTCTACTGTAGTGATCACGATGCATCAGAGGGGTAAAAAAAAATATTAATATATGTAAATTAAATAAACATGTAAATTGCACATAATGCAGTTTTTAAATTAACTTAATAAAATTTAAAATACATTCAATTAGACAGTGGCTGTCAAAAAATGTTTCATAACAGATTAATTTAAACATACATTAAATAATTAAGACTAACAGGTAAAGTAAAGTATAATGAGTATATAGTGTATTATTTCGCTAAATGCTCTTCTATAGACTTAATTTCTCTAGTGAAGTAACGAGATGTGGACACTGATGACTTGCTGAGGTAAATTAAATGCTACATGACATTTTGTTTACAAGCTGTTTTGTTGACGTCTTTCCGCTGTTGAAACACTGATTGAGCAATTATGTGAGGCGTGAGATTTTCATTCATGTTTATTAGCGTTAAAACTAGTAGTACAGAGGAAGGAATGATCGCGTTCACTCACGCTTCACGCTGGCATTTGAAAAAACCCTGCACACGTCTGAGCCGCGTTACGGCTCAGACACGGGAACCGGGGCCTTTACCATGATGGTGGCTGAACAAACTCTGGGTTACAGGATTAATTTTGAGTTGACAAAACCAAACCAGTCCGATCCGGCTTTGTTGGTACCACGAAGCTGATCATCAACTTTCACTGTCAACTCAGGCTTGATCCTAAATTCCGTGATCCGTGAGCACATGCACACGAAAGAGTGACGTCATCAGTAATGAACAGCCAATCACATGCCTCGTCCTTTAATTTGGAGTAAGAGAAACTGGGAGAGTGGCTTTATTGCATCAGAGATGTGTCACTTTGCTTGAAGCTGATTGGTCAAATTTCGGTTTGAGATCTCTAAACCAGAACATAACCTGCCCCAGAGCAAGTTAGATGTGGAGTGTAAGTTACTAAGGCAATGAATGCCGCTAAAAGCCAAGCCACATTCATGGTACCTAAAACCCAGGATTGGTGCACACTAAACTGAAACTTACCTGGCTAGCCAGCTAAACCGGCTTCATGGTACAGGCCCCCGGATCACTCAATGCTTGTGTTTATACCAGCACGTTTCTGAACCGTGCCAGAAGTGGCTCTCCGTGGCGATTATGCAGCAATCTGTCATGCCACATTAAAGACTGTCAAAACATTTATTGTTTGAATTTCCTGGGGGAAAAAAATGCTGTATTTGTTTGGTACACATGCGTACCGAACCGAAAGACCCGTTCCGAAAACGAATACGTTACACCCCTAATATACAGTGGGTACGGAAAGTATTCAGACCCCCTTAAATTTTTCACTCTTTGTTATATTACAGCCATTTGCTAAAATCATTTAAGTTAATTTTTTTTCCTCATTAATGTACACACAGCATATACGTGACTTAGAATATAAAAACAGCTTCAATCAATTATAGAATTCAGCATATAATTTATATTAAACACACTGTTTGCATTAGGCTACATACATTTCTTTTATATCCTTTATGGAATATTAAAGTGAGCCCTGCTTTGTGTTTGCTATTGTTTTGTGGGGGGTCTTGGAAGTCACTTCCTCTGACTAAAATCTGGGTCATTTTGATATGAAAATATCCATTCATTCAGTAGTTCAATCTTCCCAGATCATATATTAAAAACAACAAACAGAGCATACAGCAGTGACTCCAGTGATCAAAGCATATGCTTCCCTTCATGTGAAGTGAAAGATGTGTTGTTTGTTTTGTTTCCTAATGAGGGATTGTGTGATTTCCTTTGCCATAGAACAGTGATTTTTGATGATTGGTATAGTAGATTAATAGTTACATTACAAACCAACAAACAATAATGCGGTGCGCTTATTTTCAATGCAGACTGTTGTTTAGATGATAAATGAGCTCAGGAACAAGGAGTTAGCTACTAAAACATTCATCTCACCTGGATTTCCACAGAAAACAGTTTAAACTCTGAAATACAAGAAACAGACTGTTTGGGGAAATGTTTCAACCCTCTACAATGCGAGTAAATCACTCGCATATGCGACTAAATCCTCACTCTGGGTGACTAAATGATGTCTAATATTAGCTACTGGCTAATAAATTCTCAGATTTTACTCGCCAGTGTGTGAGTTGGAGGCTAAGTATAAGTTTAGCACAGATATATTTTCACTCGCCGAACACACTGACTGAGTGCTTCAGAGTTTTTCTCTCCGTCAAGCGATCTGTGCTATTTTTCAGTTCATCTCAATGGATGCGCAGCAAACCTATGTTTGACGTACCGTAAACTCTAGTGTGAAGGCGCATGCCTCGCTGCCGCTTTGCTTTTTTCTCACACGCAAAGAGAGAGACGGAGCGAGAGAGTCTTACATACCATGCAGAATTGACGCGCTATATGTAAACGATATACTTTGTTGTATTTTCCTGACAAAATAATGCAGTTGCTTTGGAATTCTTCAGCTTTTAAGAACTGCAGGTTTCTCTGGTAGTGGGCGGAACTAATACGCAAACGACAATCTCATTGGCTGGCGCTCAACTATTATTGTCCCTGATTTGAATTCAGCAAATCAATTCTAGTGAATGCACACAACCTGATTAATATTCATGAATCCAGCAGCTCCTTAAAGGGTTACTTCACCCCAAAATAAAAATGTTGTCATTAATCACTTACCCCCATGCCGTTCCAAACCTGTAAAAGCTTTGTTCATCTTCAGAACACAATTTAAGATATTTTGGATGAAAACCGGGAGGCTTGTGACTGTCCCATTGACTGCCAAGTAAATAACACTGTCAAGGCCCAGAAAAGTATGAAAGACATCGTCAAAATAGTCCATCTGCCATCAGTGGTTCAATCTGAATTTTCTGAAGTGACGAGAATACTTTTTGTACGGATATGCTGTTTTCGTTCAAATCAAAGCGTAAATAAACATATCCGTGTGGTGTGGCTGACACAAAGTAGAACAGCATACACAGTTTGCGTTCAGTGAATACTCTCCAAAATCGCGCTACGGAGGAGACGAATCGTTGAATAAAGT
This sequence comes from Sinocyclocheilus anshuiensis, assembly GCF_001515605.1. NCBI lineage: Eukaryota > Metazoa > Chordata > Actinopteri > Cypriniformes > Cyprinidae > Sinocyclocheilus > Sinocyclocheilus anshuiensis. The sequence continues at coordinate 321,806 of NW_015540933.1, forward strand.
CATTATTTTTGTTTTCTTTGCGTACAAAAAGAATTCTCGTCATTTCATAAAATTCAGATTGAACCACTGATGGCAGGTGGACTATTTTGACGATGTCTTTCATACTTTTCTGGGCCTTGACAGTGTAATTTACTTGGCAGTCAATCATATAATATACATATATAGTATAACAGACTGGCGAGTAAACAAAAAATGTTACTAGCCAATGGCGATTCAATTGCCAAGGTGTCCGTAGAGGGTTGTGTTTGCATGCTCCCAGTGTAATGATGGCAGTCAGGTGTGTTAAAATGCTTCATTTTTGTCAGGCACATGTAAGGATAAGTTTTTGATCCAATTTTATTTTGGAATTATTGTGCAATGTCTTAATCTTTTAGTTTTTAGCATTGTTTGAATAATTGCAATTTTATTTTTTAATGACAACATTTCATTTTGGGATGGAGTAGCCCTTTAATCCTTACTGCGTTTAATATTGTTCTTATAAGTAGAATTCGTAGTATTATTATCTTACCAGTATTATTATAAGTTTTTTCTCCTTTTGTTTACAGAAACACAATGACCAAAAAAGCACCACTGCCAGTCCTAAGTTTAGTTAAAATGACTAATATGCATCCATATATGGTTACCAAGTTTTAATTCAAATGACTAAAGTTCTATCATTAAATGATACTCAATTATCATAATATCATATTATAATGCTTGACTGACTGATGTTAAGTGTACTTTCAGATATTTAAAAAGCTGTGCTCTTTTTTGATCCAATTTTATTTTGGAATTATTGTGCAATGTCTTAATCTTTTAGTTTTTAGCATTGTTTGAATAATTGCAATTTTATTTTTGCAACTTTGTATCTCACTGTTGTGAGTTTATTTTAAATTTTTGCAATATCAGCCTCATTATTTTGACATTCCAATTTCAACAAGAAATTGGGAATTAAAGGGAATTTAAGAAGCTTATTAATTAAATTGAAATAATTCAAATTGCTCTTTATAATGACTATAGATAATGATAATTCATAATCTTTTGTCTGATATTCATTATCAGCTTTATTAGCCCACAGATTTTCCCTTTTAAACATAACTTCAGGATCAATCAGGAAAACTTCAAACAATCCAAAGCGTCTGTATTCCAGACAGAGGTACAAAAATGAAACACCCCTGAGATGAGAAAGATTGAATGACTCATGTGTTTGAGAGAGAAAAAAAATTATAATACAAAAACAACAACCAAGAGCAACAGATGCAGCCATCAGCTGCAGCCTTCCTGTAAGGAAACACTAGGGACTTTTGTGAATTTGGCAGGACATATTGTGCCTTTCAAATCAATCACTTTGAACACGGTTTGAGGTGGGAGAAAAAGACTGTTTGTTCTCCATTTGCCACCATTAACATCCTTAAGATGAAATATACCCTTAACGCTCTCTTATTTATTTGAAAGAATAAAACATTGTTATTCAAGCTTGTCTGTAGGTAATTGGGTGTGTTCTGTGTGAAAAATAGTTTTGTGAATTGCAGGTGAAAATCTCTTCCATTTTGCGTTTGCTGAATATTTCATTAATGATCTGCAAAGTCTGTTGACTACAGATATTTCCCTTTTATTACATAATGCCAAGGGCAGTAACAGAAATTCTTGCGAAGTTCTGTTGTACTCAATTTAGAAGGGTCAGTCGAGTCCCAATCAATCACAGAGATAAGAATTTAGACCTGAATTCATTATGCATTTTAGAGTGCTCATTTACAATCTGTTCCCATCAGACTGCTGCAAGGAACTATATAGGTTCCTTGCGACTAATGAGCAATGCTAACCTGGATTCAGTTCTTTATTATCTATTTTATTCATCAAACCAACTTAAATACAGTATACACATAAAATCCCCCAAAAAACAAACAAAAACAAAATATATGTTCCATTGCACAATAATAGATATTGATTATTTAATTAAATTGTTATTTTTATACTTAACTAATGATCTTTTATATCTCCTGACCCTAAATTGAACTCGCAAACAAACTCTCTGTATTTTTAAATTTTTATTAATGCATTATTAAGTATGTTTATCAAGCAGTGTTCCATTGGCAGGAACCAACATTGTAGACAAAACCTGACTCACAACAAACACACAAACAAATAATAAAAAAGCTAGTGTGACTATATTAAGAAGTCTTCTAAAGCTTAAAAAAAATAATAATAATGAAAAAAATGAAGAGTCTGTTGAAGCAACCCTGAAGCATGCAGAGTTTGTTAATTTGCATATCATCTGCATGAGTAATTTACATAGCACTGTGGAACACATAAAGTTTGTGGAATGTTGAATATAATTGCATACGAATCAAACACATTTAATTAAATGTAAGACTGATTGAAATGGTATTTTCTGGTAAACAAACTCAATAAAATCATTTTAAATATGATTATTCAAATATATACTACAAATATTACACACATATACATATACATATGTGACCATGGACCACAAAACCAGTCATAAGGGTAAATTTTTCGAAATTGAGATTTATACATAATCTGGCAGCTGAATAAATAAGCTTTCCATTGATGTATAGTTTGTTAGGATAGGACAATATTTGGCCGAGATACAACTATTTGAATATCTGTAATCTGAGGGTGCAAAAAAATCTAAATATTTAGAAAATCGCCTTTAAAGTTGTCTAAATGAAGTTCTTAGCAATGCATATTACTAATCAACATGATGAACATGATCATTACTTAATATCCTAATGATTTTTGGCATTAAAAAAAATCAATAATTTTGACCCCTACCATGTATTTTTGGCTATTGTTACAAATATACACCAACGACTTAAGACTAGTTTTGTGGTCCAGGGTCACATACATACATACATACATACATTGGTTTCTTCGTTTGAGCATTTGCATTTTTTAGCCATTTGATATAATAAATAAGACCAAAATATAAGGCCAAATCTATTTTCATTTTGAGAGAGTGATTTACCAGAAAAAAAAGCACATGCTGCACATGCCAGGACTCAGATGATGTGATATATGAGATGATGCCATTTACAGGAGGGAGTGAGATGGGCTTTTACTGCCGCTGAGCTGCCCAATCCTTTTAACTGTGAGCTGAGGTGTGAAAGCTGAATATTAGCTGCTGGTGATGATACAGACTGCTGCATTCCAGAAGTATTTATTCGCACCGCAGATGGGGGAACACAATCAGTTAGGCTCTAACTGGCTTAAGACTGTCCTGCACGCTACCAAACAAAATTCCAGTGGTGCTTTCACACCATTTCACACATTAAAGCCACAATTGGCCAAGACTTACTGTAAAGAGTACTTACTTCTAGTCCTGAACTGAAGTGGGGAACATGGATCTCACTGTTAGCATTACTTAAAAAGGCAAAAAAGACTAATTGCAGGACCTAAACCTAAAATGAAAGCACCAATCAGACATGCCAGACACCTCTCAGGTGAAAATGGAAAACGTCTCAGGTTACTTATGTAACCATGGTTCCCTGAGTAGGGAACGAGACACTGCGTCCTCTAGGGGTCGCTATGGGGGAACGCCTCGTCGTGACCCGTGTCTGAAGCATACATTGAAAAAACACCAACACCAACAAAAAAGCCCATGACGTCACTACCGGTGCGACTATAGTATAAATAGGCGCCTGGAGAACATGCCATTCACTTCTTCGTCTGAAGCTTGCGTTCGAAGCATGGCAGGAAGCCTAGAGGACGCAGGGTCTCGTTCCCTACTCAGGGAACCATGGTTACATAAGTAACCTGAGACGTTCCCTTTCAAGGGAACTTCGAACTGCGTCCTCTAGGGGTCGCTATGGGGAACGGTATACCCACGCCGCCATGCTGAGGGGAGTGCGGGTCAGAACCATGGTGAGCACTAAGTACCAACTTTACCATTTTCATGGTGAGTTGCCCCTGGGACGTCAGACGGCTGTCCGTGACTTTATGCCCTATGTCCAAAGGCCTAGGCTACATACCCAAACTTACCTGTTAGGGCTAGACTCCTGGGCCCGGGGTAGAGCTCCAGGCTTGGAATCAAAATGGATTCCTTTAAGGGGATATGACCAAGAGCCTAGTATCATACTAAGTCTTGGCCTGTCACACAGGGGCTACCGCTTGCTCTTGCATAAGCTCTGAAAGGAACTGTCTCAACAGACCTCTAGTGGCCACACCCTGTTAAAGTAGGTATCCTAGGATACCTAAGTGGAGTGGTGCCCAAGGTGAACGGGGCTTAAACCAGCTCAAGAAAGGGCACGAAGCAACCGCGTGAAGCCCTCACCATACAGGATTTTAGAAAAGAACGCAAAGAACTAGCGTGCGAACTTACCACAATGTGGATTTTAGAAAGTGCTCAAAGCCTTCACGTGCACACTTACCATAACATGGATTTTAAGAACCGTTCTAAGGGGCTCTCGTGGCACTCTGAAAGAGCAGCTCATAGATGGAATGGTGCATCCCAAAACCAATATGTTTGAGAGTCACCAACTCGATCTAAGGCATAAAGCTGGATTGGCTAGCAGTAAATCTCTAGCTGAGGGGGGGGCAAACACCCAGCTCTCAAACGAGAGGGGAGCTCGACCTACCGCATGTTCCAATGCTGGAACAGCTAGCATAATTTACTTAGCTGAGGGAGCAACACACCCAGCTCTAAAATGAGAGGGAGGCTCAGACCTACAGCATGTTCGTGCTCTGGGGAGAACTCAACTCTCACGTGAGAGGAGAACTCCGAACTCAGAAAGAATAGCGCGCTCATAGCTCATAGTTTGGTAAAAGGGGAGCACTGCTAATATTACCACGAGAGCAGCCCACGGAGCGAACCCGGGCGCTCGATAGGAAGCAGCATGCTCATAGTAACCCTCAATGGTGAAGGGAGCGGTACTTCCAAGTGTGTCAAAAATCGAGACACACTGGTTGAGTGGAGCCCAAGGTACCGGGGTCTAACCAACTCAGAGAAAGGGAACGAAGTTATAACGCGTAACCCTTACCGTACAGGATTTCAGAAAGTG
>NW_015540933.1:340591-353043 GCF_001515605.1 Sinocyclocheilus anshuiensis
GTGCGCAAAGTCTAGCGTGCACACTTACCACTTATGTGGATTTTAGAAAGTGCGCAAAGTGCTCAGCGTGCACACTTACCACTACTGTGGATTTTAGAAAGTGCGCAAAGTGTTCAACGTGCGCACTTACCACTATGTGGGTTTCAGAAAGTGCACAGAGCTTAGCGTGTGCACTTGCCATAGCATGGATTTAAATTTCCAGGCATCTGATCACAGATACCCGGAGGTACTGGGCCAAACGGGAGAGGCAAGCTCAAATACGACCCTCTAAGGCGAGGGGAGCACTGCCTGAGACAGCATCACACAAGAAGGTTCTCGCAAATGCCTCCTATACTTTCCGCTTGATGCCTCAGCAAGACATCCAGGAATCTTTTTGCAGTGTCGGAAAATTCCCACCTACCCTCGGTCAGGTGGAGTGCTCGTGGTTATAGGGGAATTAGGAAGGGGAAGAAAAAGGGCAGATGTGACACCCCCGAAGGTAATGAGTAGATACCCATGTTTCACTCTGATCTGGACGAAAGCGCTGACGCCTTGTCTGGATCACATCCCTTAGGTCTTGCCTACCTCCCCTTGACCCACGATTCCTCCTTCCCCTACCCGCGGGCAGAGGAGGAGCGCGAGTCGCGACACTAGCCTTCTGTGCCCGTCTCTGATCCTCAAACCGAGACGGACCAGGACCCCTATGTTGTTCGGGCTCAGACCTGGACCTTCGTGGAATGAAGGATTTAAAGGCTGCTGAGCACATCTTGGCCTCCTTAAACTTCTCCACCACCGTCTCGACGGAAGTGCCGAAAAGCTCAGAAGGGGAAACTGGCGTATCAAGAAGAAAGCCCTTCTCTTTCAACCCGATATCCGCCAAATTCACCCACAGATGTCTCTCCGTAACCACCATGGCCGCCATGGATCTGCCCATAGCAGAAGCGGCCTGCTTAGTAGCCTGTAAGGCATTTGTGAACATCACACAAATGAACGAAGGAATCTCCGCATTCCACCTGGAAACTAACATCTCTTCTCAACCAAATTGTTAATATACACGGATGCTAACGTCTTGCTGGACGAACGGTAGATAAGGTGTAAATTATCAAATTTGGAATCAGTTCTAATCAGGTTGACTTCGAATCTTCAGATCCGAGTCCTCTCAAAACCTGAATGAAATAATAATAATTAATTCCCTTACAAATGAGTTAATTCATTACAAGTCGAACCGGTAGTGACGTCATGGGCTGTCGCCGGTCAACGTGTTGTTGGTGTTTTTTCAACGTATGCTTCAGACACGGGTCACGACGAGGCGTTCCCCCATAGCGACCCCTAGAGGACGCAGTTCGAAGTTCCCTTGAAAGGGAACATTAGGTTTGCTAATAGTCTGTTTGGTTTCTGTCTGTTCTCAAAACATGACCGAGCCAGCTAAATTTTATATAATGACAATCCTTTAGAAATGAGATTTGGATACAATTACTGTGGTTATTTCTAAGTCAAGTATGTTGCATAACCCCCCACCCCACACACATACACACCCTATTTGAAAAATGCAATGATTTACTTTTTATGGACTGAAATTCAGCTTGCTTAAGAGACTATTCCCCTCAAATATATGTATTATGGATATTTAAACCCACTTTCATTCATCAAGGGATTAAGGCAATAATAATCAGATTTCTGAAGTGACTTGTGTATTGTACAAATATTCTGACCTGTAGTAGACTTTTTGTACTGGTCTCTGACAAATTCCATTTAAATGTGCATCGTCAGAATAATCAAATGCAAAAATAGTTTAATTAATCTTTTGCTATCAATATTATTGAAGTCAGTATGATTTCCGTATCTGCCACTAAAATTATCTTTTGGGTGAGAATTTTCATTAAATTGAAAGAAAGTTTAGGTGTTTTACTCACCACTGCATGTATCCCATCTATCCACTGTGCAATAATTCACATGCAGTGTCAATTTCATTCACATCTCAACATTTTCTTATGCTCCACAACCTTATCAAAATAACTACCTTCTTCAGTTTCAGCTCAATAAAACATGTTTTAGAAGCAGGCGGTGAAATTCATGCCCTTGCATTTGTTGCCTGCTATTTCGTGTAATTTCACCTTTATATCTTATCAAAAATAAAGTGCTCTTTCATGTAGCTGGGGGATTCAAAGCGGTTGTTTGTATTGACGCTGGCATCACTCCAGAGACTGTGTCAGTCTATGTCAGATAAAGCACTTTCCTTTCTGCTTTTATTTAAGTTTAGTTGTCCATAATGTTGTGGATGAGTCATGTTTCTAAAAAGTATGGTTAAAAATGCAAATAAGTAAATACATCGATTTGTTTTTATTATGTAAGCCAATTTAAATTCATTTCAGAGCGCCTTTTAGATAAATTTTTGCATTGTAAATGCACTGAACCAGATTTGTAATGCCTATAATGGCGCTTGTGGAGCCTTGCAAACTATTCTAAACACCCTCGACATGTTAAAGGATAAAATGAACATATTCTCAGCATTTACTCACCATCATGCTGTCCCAGATGTATTTGACTCACTTTCTTCAAATGAACAAAGATTTCTAGAAAAAATAATCCATCTCTGTGAGTCCATATAATGCAAGTGTACAGGAGCTCCAAAGTTGATGCTTTAAAAATCATGCAAAGTGAACATGACAATAATCCATATGACCCCAGTTGATTAATCAATGTCTTCTGAAGTGAAACGAGAAGTGTGTATAAGAAAAATAGTAATATTTTAAACGTTTCAATTATAAACCATCGCATCCTGCCAATGGTCATACGCATGATCAAACGACGTAAACAACAGCATGTTGTCAAAGTTGTTACAATAAATACATTGCAATCAATAGCTGTTTCCATCCACCTCTTCATGCAAAATTTGGGATATAACACCAAGATGCACATAAATTAAAAAAATGAGCATAAAAAGTGATTTGCTCAATTGAATTTGAGCCATTAAGAAGACGTGCATAAAGTACAATGGAGACACAATTAGCTAATGAATTCCTCTTAATAACTGAACTATCCAGTGTACCAATCTCATCACACGCTATCTCAAATGTCATTTTAATAATTTTTAAATATCTGAGCTAAATATTTTATTATTGATACTTTGTGTCAGTTTCTCAGGAAGCAACGACTTTATTCTGTTGAACACATATTTTAGGAGACATCTGCGCATAAGTTAAATTCGCAACTTTGGATGAACACAGCTAATGTAAACGACTAGTTGAAGCTTGCCTTGCTGCTTTACATTAAGTGAATGCCTGTGTAGTGAACAGCGGGCAAGACTCCTTTCCATCCAATGCGTGGAAATTTATATTTTGATGTTATCATGCTCTGTGGAAAACAAAGGATGCCTTTTGTTTTAAGATAACAACACTACCTCTTGTGGAGAGGGGGGAATAACATTAACCCCCATGCTGGAACTGCTTTATTCTCCCTCAAACTTGTCATTTGTGGAAGGATAAGGACGTCAGCATTTCATGGATCAAAGACTGCTCCAAACACCATGTGGTCTTTCACTGATCACAGTTCTTCATTCTTGAGTCCTAAGTGTGAACGATCACTCACTACTTCAGACTGACCAAACCGGTTTTGCCTTGTGGCTGAAGCCACTAGGGAAGGATACATCTTCTCATGCGTTCACACAAAATGGACACAGAATTGACTAAACCTTCCTCATATCAATTTACAGAACTGTATATACTTAATGAGTGCTGATACAACACTGTGTGCAACATTACCTATTAAGGTATATACTGTACGTTATATGAATGCATGGGTCAGTGCTCAGCATTATACACATTGACTTCCCGAGTCCGCTATTAGCATATAGCCCGCTAGCAACGCCAGCGTGGTTGCCGCTAATCTCGCTTACATTACTAATACACTATTCACTGTTACTTGCTTTAATGGCGGATGTGTGTCTACCTTTGAGTGCAGGTGAGGACACGTTCGAGCTGCATTCGGTGCAGCTCGAGCTGGAGGCCGTGGAGAAGCAGATCCGTGACCTGGTGGCGAAGCAGACCCAGCTGAGAGAGCGGAGAGCCGCGCTGGAAACATCCCAGGCTGACGCTCAGAAGTCTGAGGTAAGTATACAGCGCGCTGCTAATTCTCCCACCACCTCTACTCCGTGTGTTTCTCTGCACAGGCCCGGTGCACCCAGGACGCGATCTTCCCAGATGTCCTTCACTCCGGACCCTGCACGGACCCTGGGTGCACCCCCCACGGAAGACGCGAGCCAGGCCCCTTGATGTTTGGTCTTCATATTTTCAGCACAATGTGCAGGTTAATCTGGAATTGGTTTGGAAAGTGAATAATGAATAGGAAAAACTTTAAAGACATTGATCTAAACGTGGACTTAAAACTGCAAATAGACCTCATATCAGAAAGGCCATACCATGGCCACCTCTGACAGCATCAGCTGTATATGAATATTCATATGTGCTCTGCCTATTGGAACAGAACAGAAAATACCATAACACCATAGTATTCCTTTAAGCTAAGAGGTAACATTAATTTCTGTCTGCATGGATACTATCAGGTTTTTGTTGTGAAGAAATATCACACTGTACAATGTTATTCTCTCTCTTTCGGCTTATTCCTTTTATCAAGGGTCGCCACACTGTACAATGATATTAGCAATATTAAAAGGTCAATATGACCGTAGAAATATAAGCCTCCACTTTGGACACTTCATGTCAAATCAATGATCGCAGGACATAATGATTATGTCTTATAATTAGACGTGATTACTCAGTCATGCTGGTGTGTCTTGTGTAACAAAATAATTACAGGTTCTGGCCACTTTTGAATACATTCAGAGTGGGCTTGTGTTTTGGTGAGTGGGCGAGTCATGTCTCCAGTTTTTCGACTCTCAGCTCCAGACCTGTATTCATGTTTTCTTCCTCTTTGCGCTGCATGAAGACAGAGGCTGTGTGAATGTTTACTTTATGGTCTTTGCCGCACATACGTCATCTCGGCTATGCATCTCGTAAATCATTTGGACACATGAAAAACCAACTTCAGCACCTGATCCAATTCCCTCTCACACTCCAAGACGTGCAGATAGTCTTTCTATAATTGTTGTGTTGAAATGTTTCACTCCTTTGGCTCAGAGGCAGATTAAAATGAGTTTCTCTCCGGAAAAGTTCTTGGACAGCCCCTCACTGCTCTTGTAGTGAATTTCTTTTGTATCATAATTTCCTCTGAGAAGTACTGATGTCCTCTGAGCGGAATTAGTCATTTGTGAATCTTTCATTCTGGATGAGTTGTACACTCAGAAGTAAAGTCATTGATGATGATCGCTCAGACAGTTCCTCCGTGTTCTTCCTGTCAAATATTAAATGTTTCCACTGCCACATTTTGAAGTGTCTGTATGACAGTCTAGAACATTATATGGCAGAGATATTTGCAATACATTTTTGCATTTTCACTGTTTGTATTACTCTGCTTGTCTGTGTTTGCACGTTCCAGGCTGTAACTACTGTTGTTTTTTAAGGGATTTAAATAAAGGATTTAAAGGGACTGAAGGCATAAACAGCATAAAAACAGCATAAACTAGAATATGACTACTTTGCATTAGTGGATATTAAAGTTGGTATAAACTAACATTTATAACACTATCATTTCTATTGTAAAAAAGAAAAGTTGTCAAAAACAAACATAATAGCTTCTTTAATCTTAACTCGGACTGTTTCATATTAAAACTGAAGAGTCAAGCAGGAATTCATGCTCGGCTCCTGTAAACAGTAAAGCTCTCCTTTTTGTATTGAATTTTCCATCTAAATAATTTTAACTTTGACGAGCACTTTTAGACAGCTGACATATAATTATTAATATTACTTCAATATTTTTTCACCAAAAAATTAACAAAAAAAAAACAAAATCTCAAAAAATATTAAATAAAAAAAAATCACAAAATATTTGAATATAGCCTAATAATATATATAGCCTAAATATAAAAATAATATTATTAAAATTATATATATATGAATTTTAAAAATATTTGAATAGATGTGAAACAAACAGTAATGTAATATTGACCCAACATCTGTGACAACTAGTTCCAGCCTCCTTTATGTCTGCATCAGACTCGCATCCCCAATTGAATTCCTCTTACAATAAACTCTAATAATCCAAATATCAAGTCCAGTGGTCTCATTTATAAAACTCTCCGTAGATTTCATCCTAAAAGTGTACAAAAGCTAGATTTTGCGTACGCACAAAAGTTTTCAGATTTATACAACCATGCGTATGCCAGAACCTGCGCAAAAATCCCTTTATAAATCCCAGTCAGGGGAAGATTGTGCGTACGTGCATCTCCACCCCAACTCCTCCCTGAAATCACCATATATGGAGCTTACAACGCCTAGTTTTACTATGCATAACCTCATCTGCATATAATGTCAATGCATATTCCCATTCATGTGACACCATGTTTAACACCGTCAAAAATACAAGACATTAAGGAAATATGAGATACGGACTATACATGCCATTTTTGCCATGCACATTAATTTTTATTGCTAAAAATCATCCAGTATTCTTGTTATGTTTTAGAATAAACATATAAAAATATCCATAATAATTTAGAATAGAGTTGATCTCATTCATTTCCACTGGCCAAATTATATTTCAATTGTTTTAAAAAATTCAAATTAAATTAAATGAATGCAGTTTTGCTGATAAGGTAAACATCTTTTTGCTATTTTTAGTGGAAAATAGGCCTATATTTATTGCAGTGTAAATACAATTATCTGACTCTGCGCGTCATTGACAAAGCATTTTAAAAAGGAAATGTGCAAATCTTACCGTTTTCTTCAAGTTGTATCCTTCAAATACAGTAGTATTTTTCATAATGTTGTGGAGATGCCTTCACACGACATCAGCACCTCCGTGCAGCTGCGGTTGTACAGTAGCTATTATTCAAATCGGACAATGGACCGTTCGACCACCGAATCCAGCAGTTTCCGCCATAATATCGAAGTAAGTGCGCATTGTTCTCGCTAAAAAAATTCTCATAACATGAGATCTGCAGTTTAGTTTAAATATAAATTATTACAGCACTCCTCGCTGTCATTAAAACATTGCATGCCACAGGAACTGTGATTAGCACATCCACTACAAATATGTCTAAATTAATATAAATTTGGTTTAACTTCTGCGTAATGACTTTATGTAATTTCAGTGCTAAATCTTACCGTTTTCTTCAAGTTGTATCCTTCAAATACAGTAGTATTTTTCATAATGTTGTGAAGATGCCTTCACACGACATCAAAACCTCCGTGCAGCTGTGGTTGTACAGTAAGCTATTATCATTGGTCCTATTCAAACCAGACAATAGACTGTTCCACCGAATCCAGCAGTGTCCGCCACAATATCGAAGTAAGTGCGCATCATTGATCATTGTTCACTCTAAAAATATTTTCTCATAACATGAGATGTGCAGTTTAGTATAAAGATAAGTTATTGTGCACCTAGCACTCCTCGCTTAAAACATAACATAGTCTACCACAGGAAAAGTAACCAAGTGCATCCATTACAATAAATAGGCTATGCCTAAATTCATATAAGTTTGGTTTAACTTCTGCGTAATGACTTTATGTAATTTCAGTGCTCATCTCCATTAATGAGAGTGGAATATTTATTGTAAATGCATTTGATGAAATGAAAACAGTTTAAAATCATTGTTTACTTCATTACTTTTCTCTCTCCAGGAAAAAAGTCTGTACGCATGGGTCAGAGTTTGCGTGCAGATACGTACATTTTCCCGTCAAGTTTGTTTTTTATAAATCCCACCTTTTGCGTAGGAAGTGGCGTACGCCTCTTTCAGGGCAGGTTTTGTGCGTACGCAACAGTTATAAATGAGGCCCCAGGAACTGTGGCCCTGTGGTGATTGACCCCAAATATTTGTGTCCAGGCCAATCACTTTTGTAATTGTTGATTTATTACTTTTGGGCCACATTACTGAAATATTCCAGTGTTTACCATCCACATATTTGTTTGTGTCCACACTACGATATCAAGTTATACTCAAGCTTTCTATTGCATCTAACAGCATGCGGTCCATTTCAGCATGCTGCATCAAAACCAAATTAAATATTTGACTTTATTATTATTTCTTATCCTTGCACATGTCATCATACATCACATTCCAACCTTTTCATCAACTTCTTTTGATTTCTTTCCACTAAATATAGCTTATGGTTATACCAAGTTTTGGCTACAGTGACTACAGTATTTGTTTTACCTGGAATAATGAACTATTAAGACTATTTGAATGAGAAAGCATGTATAAACCTAAGAAGCAGAGATGACTGGAACTTTGCCACTTCAGTAATCCTGCTGTTTTACAATAGCGTCTCAATTTCAAAAGCTAGTTACATTTTTAATTTTCCCCAATCCCTGCATGATCCTTCAGATGTGTATCTTGATCCTAATTGACTTCGTTCACCTTGTTACACAGAACAAATACTATAAATAATGCTATGAAAGTAATCCCATGTTATCACAAGAAGACTTTGATTTGCTTTTTACATTACTGCAATAAAAGAAAGGCGCAGTATATTATAGTAACATTTATTTTTCGTCCAATCACTAATCAAAATGCCAGTAGTGCATGGAATACATAAAGAGTACGGATACATGTATGTGTATAACTTCCTTATGTCTCTATTTCTGCTTATCAGCGTCTGGAAAAATGCTCAACAGATTAAGAGAAAGTATTCCCAGTCTGGGACGCTCTGTAAATCCAGGTGCTAAACCAATCTGTCTGCATCTACCGCTCTGGCCAAGAAAAGGAATGAGCGTTCTTTATGAGGAGACATCAGGTCTTAGCCAGTCCTCAGACTGTATTTAAGTAAACCTCTGCACATCTTTTTGAAAGCTATTTATCTAGATTTAGCTGTCTTGCCTTGATTGTTACGTGCAAGACTCAGAAATGAATGTGCTAAAGCGATTCTAATATGAAATCCTGCTGCTTGTCACTGGTATTCTAATGAATCTTTGCAGATATTTTCCTGTTTCCCATAATTTTGAAATATTATAGACAAAGCAATGTTGCTTTTCAAAAGGCAACAGCAAAGTTCATAAATATTTTTCCTAAATGTGAAATGTTGTCATGTGGTTTAACAGAAAAAAATTACAATATTCATATTCCAAAAGAGTAGGTTTATATTTTTAAATGTTGAATTTTTTTGGTTTATATCTATTTTTAAATTTTGAAATCATTAATTTATTCATTCATTCTGTCAACAAACGTAAGGAGACCATTAGGAGATGAACAGGTAAGTTTCAATAAGTTTATTCACAGGATTAGCAGTAGATATGGGAGGCAGGCAAGCGACAGGTAAACAGTTCAAATTAAAATCAGTTCAATAGACTTAGCTTGAGACTAATTGTTCCTTGTCCATTTTCCTTGCAGGAAACACAGATGAAAATGACCAAAGACAGATGATAACTGGGGAAATGCAGGTAAGTGAATCAGGGAAGTGGCTTGTTGTAACAACAACAAGACCAGACAATAAGGAAGTGAAGGGCGACTGCTTTTATATGGTAGGTGATGAGGTGAATGGTGGCAGGTGTGCTGATTGGGGATCAGGTGCAGGTGTGAAGCAGGCGGGATGCTGGGAAATGGAGTTCTTAATGTGGTAAGGTGACTGAGCTGGTGACTGGCTGGCAATTGGGATGGTGACTGGGCTGGTGACTAGGTGAACTTGTGACAGTACCTCTGGGGAGGGAGGGAGGGAGGGTGGGTGTCCTGAAGCTGTGGCAGGAAACAGACAGGTAAATAGGGCGGTGCTTGCAGGTTAGGACACCTCCAGGGTGGCGCCGGCAATTCAGGGAGCAAGGGAGGCACCGGCCAATTGGGAGTCCATGCTGGCGTCAGCCGTTCGGGAGGCCATGTGGAGAATGGACACTGGAGGGCACTCTGGATTTGAATTTCATGGAAGGAACTGCTTTCTTGGCCGAGACTCGGGAATTACTTTCCATAGCAGAAGGAACGACTCTCCTGGCTGTGATGAGGGAAATTGACAGAACGGCACTCCTGGCCGTGACTGGGGAACTTAAGCTGACTGAAGAAGGAGTGGCTCTCCTGGCCGTGACGAGGGGACTTAATCCGGCTGAAGAAGGAGCAGCTCTCCTGGCCATGATGAGGAGACTTAATCCAACTGAAGAAGGAACGACTTTCCTGGCATGTGACGAGGGAACTGGATCCAACAGAAGATAGAAAGGCACTCCTGGCTGTGGCAAGGACATTTAATCCAACTAAAGATGGAACGGCACTCCTGGCTGTGATGACAGACTTAGACTTCTTAGAGAGGGGAACTAAATTTAGTCCTTCACCCTAACTATTCACCGCAATGTTTCTAGGACTCAGATAATAGGCAGGAGCCTTTACTGGACTCTGGTCTAGGGCTGAAGCAAGCATTTGACCCTGGTCTGGGGCCGAAGCCACCTCCGGACTCTGATCGAGGGCTGAAATGTGTTCTGGACTCTGGTCGGGGACTTGTACCTGAACTAGACATTGGTCAGTGCCTTGAGCTTGTGCACTCTGCACACTGGTCAAAGGCTAGGACCTGTACTGGATTCTGGTTGAAGGCTGGAAACTGCTTTGGACACTTGTCAGGGGCTGAAGTCGGCACTTGACTCTGGTCAGGGGCTGAAGCCGACATTAGACCTTGCTCCAAGGCTGAGGCCAACACTGAACTCTGGTCGAGGGCTGGAGAATGCTCTGGACTCTGGTTAGGGGCTTGAGCCTTTACTGGGAACTGGTCGGGGCCGGGAGCTCGCACTGAACTCTGGTCAGGGGCTAGAACCCACACTGGACTTTGGTCAGAGGCTGGAGCCTGTACTAGACTCTGGTCTGGCACCGATACCCTCTCTGGGCCAAACTCGGGAACAGGAGCCCTCTCTGGGCTAAACTCGGGGACTGGATCCCTCTCTGAGCTAAACTCTGGAACACAAGCCTTCTCTCGACTCTGGTCTGGGGCTAGAGCCATCTCTCGACTCTGGTCAGGGACTAGAGCTGATCTGGAGCTGTGCTCTGAGACAGGTGCATGGTTTGGATAGGATTCTTGTACAGGCTTTTGGACTGAAGGCAAATTTAAAGTTAACTCACTGGTACGAGTGGGCTCTGATGAAGATTTAAGGGTTAGAGCGGGCTCTTCACTGAATCCTGGGGTCGGAGCAGACTCATAACTGAACTCTTGAATTGGAATGGACTCTGAATTAGTTTGGACTGTAGTGGATCCTGGACTGAACTTGATTAAATGAGCAGACTCATTACTGGACTCTAGGACTGAAACAAATTTATTTCTGGATTCTGGGACTGGAACGAACTCACGGGCTGGAGGTGATACTGGAGCGAACTCAGGGGTTGATTCTGGGGTCAGAAAAGACACTGGGTGCTAGTTAGGAGCTGGACTTGCAGAGGCCAGTTTCTCCCTCCTGTGCCTCCTCCTTTGGGCAGAGGTGAAAAGGAGTGCTGCAGTGTTATTAGTTTTGGAGTTTGTTCCACGCTTTGGGGCAGGCTCATAGACTGGAGCGGACTTGGAATCGGCGGCCATGATAGGTGATGACTTTGACAAAGGACCGGATGGAGTGGATATCAGGACAGAAGTAATCTGTAGAAGGGAGACTAAGGATGTGGAGGATTCAGGTGGGGGCTTGGGGTGAGCTGGAGCGATCCACCCGCCACAGGATGGAACTGAAGAGACATCATGTGAATCTTCGTCTGCTTCACCAACACAGAAACTGGAACCCATTACTTTCGAGGACTCGATTAATAAAATCCACCAGAGACAATTCATAAACATCCGGAAGCATAAGGATTATTAGCAGATCGTCATCCAGCCCATTCAGCAACACGTGAATCAGAACGGAATCGCTCCAACTTACCCGATGGACATCTTCCACAAACTCCACATAACTCTCCAGAGAATGGCCGTCTTGGAGGAGATGGAGGAGCAGATACTCCTCGGGAGAGTCATTATTATAATCCATATTGGTGGTCTGGTCTTCTGTCAGCAAACGGAAGGAGACCATTAAGAGACGAACAGGTAAGTTTCAAGAAGTTTATTCACAGGATTAGCAGTAGATATGGGAGGCAGGCAAGCGACAGGTAAGCGGTTCAAATGAAGATCAGTTCAATAGACTTTAGTGATGGGACGATTGATACCGAGGCTCCGACGCAGTTTTCAAAGCACTATTGTATCACACAACGTGCCGATGAGGGCTGTCAATAGGACATTTAATCATGTTTATAACTCGGGTCTCAGAGACCCCGAACACAGCATAAGGATATAACAGCTCACCCAAAATATTTTTTGTTCAGCTACCCATGTCAATTATTAATTATGATCACATGTTTGTGTATTTTATATTATTGATCGATATGTGAATCCGTTGACCAAGCTATACATGACACGAGTTGTGGTCTCATTGGCACAAAT
>NW_015540933.1:354022-354975 GCF_001515605.1 Sinocyclocheilus anshuiensis
CTCGCGGAAATGAATCGGACTTTGCATCACTAATAGTGATGGGACAATTGATACCGCAGCTACGATGATCCGACGCAGTTTTCAAACCACTATTGTATCACACACTGTGCCGATGCTTGTATCGAAATGACAACACCACGTGATTGATGACGTTTGAAGCTTCGAACGTCATGCAGTATCGGAAGGTCGGGACAGCTGGTTTGAAAAAAATAAATAAAAAATCGGCACGTCGCATGACTCTTGTGTTTGACTTTACATTGACTTGGTTGTGTGTGTGTGTACACTTATTTGGGATTCAGTAGAATAGTTTAGAATAACCTCAACACCAGACAGATACTGAATGCACGTCACACCTCTATTGCACTTTATCATGTTCTATAGCTGGGGTCTCAGAGACCCCGAACAGCTCACCCAAAATATTTTTGCTGCTACTCACGTCAATTATTAATTATAATCACACACTTGTATATTTTATATTATTGTGAATCCGTTGACCGGACTACGCATGACATGAGTTGGCACAGATTAAAAACTTTTTCAAAGCATCCTGTGCTCCGCGATGTTACGTTAGATAGGCTGGAGAAACCGAGTCTGAGCACCAGATCTCGCTAATGCGATAGAATTAAATCCACCTGCTTCTCACGACTGATAACACTACTCTTGCCTGCTGGTTTTTATAGACAGCTCTAATGAAAACACTTCAATTAAATAATTACATAAATCAATTAATTCATGAAATAATTAATTTAGTTTATTGTGTGTTAAGGGTTTGATTATACTTACATAAAACACATAACACAAGCACTAATATTTAATACCCAAATGTTAAAGAAGGCGTAACTTTTATTCTCGCTGAAGTATTGTTGTTGCCGCCGCCATGTCGTGAATGTCGTGAAGGTTTCGTTGTGAAAGCGAAACTACTTTGTTTGGCCTTCCAAAAGAGGACGATATGG
>NW_015540933.1:373553-381037 GCF_001515605.1 Sinocyclocheilus anshuiensis
GGCCGATGCTTGTATCGAAATGACAATACTACGTGATTGATGACGTTTCAAGCTTCGAATGTCATGCAGTATCGGAAGGTCGGGACAGCTGGTTTGAAAAAAATGCAGAAACTGAATGCACATCACACCTTTATTGTATGTTATCATGTTCTAGCTGGGGTCTCAGAGACCCCGAACAGCTCACCCAAAATATTTTTGCTGCTACTCACGTCAATTATTAATTATAATCACACACTTGTATATTTTATATTATTGTGAATCCGTTGACCGGACTACGCATGACATGAGTTGGCACAGATTAAAAACTTTTTCAAACCATCCTCTGCTCCACCGTGTTTTGTTAAATTTGGTGGCGGAACCAAGTCTGACCAGATGTCGCTAATGCGCACTGTGTTAAAGGGGTCATATGATTCGATTTCAATTTTTCCTTTCTCTTTGGAGTGTTACAAGCTCTTGGTGCATAAAGAAGATCTGTAAAGTTGCAAAGACGTGTTGTTTTAACCTTAAACCGCATAAACACATTTCATTACACCAAATAATGTTCTTTTTAGCAACATCATATGACCCCTTTAAAAGCTTCGAAAAGCTGTTTAATAGCTTATTACAGATTGTAATAGAGTGCAACAACATGCTTCACTATTGGACAAAAGCTAAATGTGTGTTTGTTTATTAATTTATTAATTTATTTAGTTAGTTAGTGCCTTTTTGCTTGTGTGTATATTCAGAAATTTACCATCAACAATTTTCCTATCCTAATCAAATCTGTGTTTGGTAGAGCAGTATGATTTTAGTATCATTGAGATTCTATTGTAGTTTTTGTTAATATTTTAAAATAGATTTTATTTTTATATTTTCTGCTTTCATGTTAATTTTAGTTACATTCTAGTAATTTTATTGTTTGTTTTTTTTGTCAGTTTTATTAGTTTTTGTTATGTCTATATAGTTTTATTCATTTTTATTTCCGTTATTTTACTAAATCAAGTTAAACTAAATGAAAACTAGAACTTGGAAACTAAATGAAATAAGTTTCTTTTTGTATTTTACTTTATTTCAAGGTAACATTTTTTTTTTTTCAAGCAATGAAAATATATTTGTCAGCAGCCATATCACCCTGCAGCCCAAGACCGGTCGCCCACTGAAGCTAAGCAGGGTTGAGCCTGGTCAGTACCTGGATGGGAGACCTCTTGGGAAAACTAGGTTGCTGCTGGAAGAGGTGTTAGTGAGACCAGCAGGGAGTGCTCACCCTGGGGTCTGTGTGGGTCCTAACGCCCCAGTGTAGTGACGGGGACACTATACTGACAAAAAGCTGTCTTTTGGATGAGACGTTAAACCGAGGTCCTGACTCTCTGTGGTCATTAAAAATCCCAGGATGTCCTTTGAAAAAGAGTAGGGGTGTAACCCCGGCATCCTGGCCAAATTCGCCCATTGGCCTCTGACCATCATGGCCTCCTAACAATCCCCATATCTGCTGATTGGCTTCATCACTCTGTCACCAATAAGCTGGTGTGTGGTGGGCGTTCTGGCGCAATATGGCTGCCGTCGCATCATCCAGGTGGATGCTGCACACTGGTGGTGGTTGAGGAGATTCCCCCCCTTCTATGTAAAGCGCTTTGAGTGCCCAGAAAAGCGCTATATAAATGCAAGGAATTATTATTTATTTATTAATTTATTTTCATGGTTTCACATTTAGTTAACTATAATATCCCTGGTTCGTTATTGCAGGTCTCTGTTCATTATTGCGTCTTTTGCAGTCTGAATGCTCTATACATTAGTGAACTCATAATGACAGCAAGCATAAGATTATTCAAGGATGCATTTATGAATGTGTTTGAGGCTCTGTTTTTATGTGGTGTCAGTGATTAAACTTATACCCACTGGCTCCAGCTGAAAATACAGTCTATCTATCAACAGATTTGCACAGAAAGTACAGAAATTCAAAACATTCCTATACGAATATATGGAATTCTTTAACTATCAATTACTGTCAAAATTGGGCCTTGACACCTGAAAATTTTCATGCATGATTGCAGCGTATCATAAGAGATTATGCATTTTTCCTGTCTGACAGCAAAGGCTATCTTTCAAATCTAGTCCTCCCCAGTTAACTAAATTCTGAGTAATTCTTTTAGATTTTTGCTTTAGAAGAGTATTGTGGAAACTGAAGGGCAAAAGGCGTGACAGGCCACACAAAGATGGGTCTAGAGAGAGATAGAAATGATTTAAAGGATGAAGTCACTAGATAGTTTGTCCAGATTTATCTGTGTGCATGTGTGTGTTTATGTGGGAGGGCACAAGCACACGCTAGTGTGTGAACTCGGCTGTTGAAACTGCCAGTTCAGATGCAGATGCTTGGTAATACTGGAGCCCCCCACAACCCCCTAACCATCCTCAGCTGTGGGAAAATACTTCAGATGTCACCAGTGCACAACCTCCTTCCCCTTCCCTTTCAGCATCGGCCAAGATAATAAACATCCTGAAGTCCAGGCCCGCAGAAAAAATAACGCAGAACTAGATTTTGGGCTCAACTGCCCATTGAAATTGCATAGATGATGTTGAAATCATGATGAGACTGACTGGTTCTGTGAGGATCTCCAGACTGACAGAGCTGACAGGAGCATGTTTAATAGTCCTCTCTATATCAGCAATCAATCTTACTGCAATTTCATCTGACCACCTGGGGAAATTTAAATGCATTGTCTTTAGTTAGCATTCAGACAGTTTGTTAATCTTGATAAATTAGACTTAGTTTTTGTTAGTGGTACGGCCAAAAGAAATACTATTAAGAAATTAAAATGGCCTTGCAACACCAGCAGTTTTGGTCTTTTATGTCATTCAGAAGGGGTTGTGATCGTTCAAGAGGTTATGTCCTTAAAAATGACCTCAATATTAAATATAATGACTAAGTCAGTTATTTATTTGCGCTACCATTCAACAATTTGGAATCAGTAAGATCTAATTGATCATTAAATTGATCAAAAGTGACAGTAAAGACGTTAATGATGCTACAAAATATTTATATTTTAAATAAATTCTCTTTCTACTCACTAAAGAATCCTGTATATTAAGGTTTCAACAAAAATATTAAGCAGCTCAACTGTTTTCGACACTGATAATAATAAGAAATGTTTATTGAGCAGCAAATCAGCATTTTAGAATGATTTCTGAAGGATCATGTGGAGTAATAACTGTTGAAAATTCAGCTTTGCATCACAGGAATAAATTATATTTTAAAATATATTCAAACAGAAAAAAAGTCTATCTATCTATCTATCTATCTATCTATCTATCTATCTATCTAGGTGGTCTTGATGATGATGATGATGATGATGATGATGGGGAATTTTTTAGTAGTAGGCTATTATTATTTACAACAGATAACATGCCTAACTGATACAAAGTTCCAACAGTTTGGCTTACTATTATGATGTATTTACTGAACATACTGTTCTTTTGCTCCTGTCACATTTTTATCCTAAAAAATGAGTTTTAATTAATGCAGCAGTTTTACCATCAAGTCACAGGAGCCGCCACTGTAACATATCACATGTCATAACATGCCAAAGCACAGTGTGCAAAAGCAATCTATTATATCGAACAATGGCCTCGAGCAGAGTCTAGAGCTTAACCAGAAATTCTTTCAGAAGCTTTCTGTATATGTTTAGAGGAAATCCTAGCACTGGTCGCTGTTTTCTCTGAAGCCTAAGTAGTCCCCATGGGCAATGAAGCATTCAAGTTTCCAAAAAAAAAAAAAAAAAAAAAATCTAGCCTTTAAAGTAAAGAAAAAAGTGAAAGTGGGGGAAAATCACATTATGAAATAAATATTTTTCTCTAATACAGTAAGAGGACGTGTGTCTATATCGTCCTAATGCACGGTGTGGAGGAGAGTATGAGTGGCCAAAGACTCCAAGGATCACAGCTGGAGAACTGCAGAAAATAGTTAAGTCTTGGGGTCAGAAAGCCTAAAAAAAAACAACAACAATGTTGTTTGGGAGGATTTCAAGAAAAAACTATCATACACTAATCGTGTACTATTTGAGGGGACAGCCATAGTGGTGATTCCATGTTTTATTTGATTTATTTTTGTTGTTTGTATTTGCCATTTTTTTTATATTTGTATATATATATAATTTTTTATTTCTATTTGTTTTGTTGTTGTCTCTGTAGAGTTTTTATTAATCTTAAGTTTTTAGCTTTAGTTTATTTAGTTGTAGTAACTCAGTTTAGTTGTAGAACTATTGCCTTGGCAACTGGCTGAAATATAATAAGTTTAAAAGGATAGTTTGCCCAAACAGTTGCTGGTAGCTGATGACTTCCATAGTATGGAAAAAAAAAAATACTATGGAGGTTAATGGCTACCAGCAACTGTTTAGTTACTGACTTTGGTTACTTCTACAAAATATCATCTTTTGTCTTCAACAGAAGTAAGAAACTCACACAGGTTTGAAACAATATGAGGGTGATTAAATGATGACAACAAGCTTCTGTTTGTGGTTTCAAAACCTCTGTTCTCATTGATATTTTAAATGCATCAAAAAGAGAAACCAGTAGCATCATATGGGTTTGAAACAACACGGTTATGACCAATCATCAAATAATCAAAGACAGTGGTAAAAATATAACATATTAAGGCAGATTTTTTTTTAACCAAATACAAACAACAAAGGGATATGCTGTACTCCGTGCATAGGAAGCATATGTGATGAAGAGGGAAAATCCAGATGCTTTGGGTCCAGGTGGCCATCAATTAATGGGGGTCTGGATATGACATCCATAAACTTCAACACTTGCCCCAATACACTAGGGAACCCAAAGCTGTATTTATGGCAGAACTGACAAGGCAAAATTAGCATCAGGTGTGCCTCATCATGCACTGCCAGCAGCGTTCAGTTTTCATGTCCTGCATCCTGGCCACATGCTCCTGTTATGAGCCAGGATAATGATGATAAGAGGTTTGGTAGGTCCTCTGTCACGAAGAGTAATTTGTTTGTTCACCGGTCAGAGAGGACTGACTTCTTATTTATGGATAAATATTATTAGGATCAGCTCTTTGGAATAAAAAAGTTTGGGTTGTTACATTTAATTCACGCTGTGCAGATTAAAAATAAATGTTTTGTTGAAGTATTGTAAGGATAAAGCTGAATGCATGAATGCATCATTATAGTCATTACTTTTCCATTTGGAAGAAAAAAAATACTTCTAATTGAGTCTGGTTGATATAATTGAACGTCTCGACACTCTTTACAGATACTGTTGTGAGATCCGCCATCAGCATTAAGCAAGCAAGGTTGAAATTGAAAACACAGAAGTTGGGTACACTGATGAGATGAGAAATAATGAGTTGAATTAAGGTGGGAAAGAGAGAGACTAGAAGAAAAATATAGAAACAGAGTGCGAATTGAAAAGATGGCAGATGGAGATGGTCTCTCAAAGCAGATGGGATGAAAAGCAAACGGTAATAAGAGACAAAAGGGGATTTACAGAATAAATTACATAATCTACAATATATATTCTGAGAAATATGTGTTTGCATTCATTTATTTCTATTAATTTACACTGTATTTTTTAAATAATATATTTTTAAGAAAATGTATTGCAAAATAGTTACAGCTTAATACTGTACAACTATTATTACTGAATGCTTTAATTATTTAATTATGAATACTTTAAGAATATTTTGTTTGTTTGTGTGTTTGATTGATTGATTGATTGATTTTTTATTTTTATTTTTATTTTTATTTTTATTTTTGAAATCTCAAACAGAGGTCAACACCATGATCATAGGTTTGATTCTCAGGTAATAATTTTTCCCCCCAAACTTTTAATAGGATATTTTAGTGTCAGCATATGAACCTGAGAAGAAAAGTAGAAAATAAAACAAGGGTCTGTCCTTCTCCGAAGCCTGATCCTGAGCTTCAGGTTTATTATACGAGTTACAGATTAGAGACCAGGAAAAATGACACATTTTCAGAAAATCAAGGTTGCAAAATCAAGATTTCAGCCAATATTCAGATAGCATTTGTTCCTGTTTTAGTGAATAATTCACAAACATAATTATTGCTAAATGATACAACTTTTTGAGTTCAAAACAGAAATTGATTGAACAGAAGATGCACTTCTGTTTTTGTTGCTCTGGTTTAAAAAGGCATGGTACTTGTTTAAATAAGCACAACTATACTGATAAAAATACCGTTTATTGTTTGTCAAAGTTGCAACAAACAAAATGAATGAACACAATGTACCGTGATCATATAGACTCAGAGGCACCAACTTTGTCTTGAAAGTCATGCCTTCACGAAACACAGGGGCTCAAGCCCAGCTGAGAAACTTTTAAGAGTACTTGCCAGAGAACAACTCCCAAAATCAGATCTGGCCTGAAGCTCAATTGTTTAATGGACATTTTGAAATACTGCAGGTCCTGGCAACAAATGGCTCATGATTGAAGCAACAATTTTCATCCAGAGTGACTTGCACAAGAACTTTTAGAGTGGTTCTCCTCACCCCCAACCTGGGGTTAAGTGTCTTGCTCAGAGGTATGATGGATAGCCATCTCAGTGACTCTCCAGGTCAAAGGTCAGCCTCAGCCAGCCCAGAGCCTTGACCACTTAGCTAACAACATCCAGTTGGCTGGTTCTGCAGCAAGATCATGGTAAGTGACACTAAATAAATAAATAAATAACATCCAAGTCCATAGGCATTTTTTAACAGCTAATTTTACTGCCTAATATTCCATGCAATGCTCCTCTCCGGTCATTTTCACACTTGGTACATTTGTTGAAATCCCAAAATTAGATTTTCCACCCTTGCCCTTCCCCCGCTCGTGTTCTCTCATGCTGCGTTATGTTATTCTGAAGTGTCGTACATTTGCAAAATGCTTTCATTATAAATCTGAGTACCAACAGAAGCTGATATATGTAATATATAATGGGGTCCAAAAGTCTGAAAGCTCACTAAAAAGTTTTCTTTCCTTTAAAGCTAAAAATAAATACAATGTTTTAGGATTACAAAATATGTCAAATAAAGAAAAGTAATCATGTATAATGAGGTTTCTAGGCCCCTAATTGAATTTGTGACATTGACAATGTGAACTTTTTCGTACAAAAGGTCAGACTTCCTGTGCTTCCATGTACACAATATACTTTTTGGAACATTCTAGTTATAGGCTACCCATAAAAGCTGAAGCTATTATATGAAATGTTGTTCCAAAAAATGTAATAAGTCATAGTCAATTTGTCATAAGTGTTTGTATGAATTGTATGATATTTGCAGTAAGTTCAACTCTACAAACTTGAACTATGTACTCAAACATTTTTACACTTAAAAATATTGAGTAAACTTTAAAGCTGTGAATTCAAGGAAATATACCTTATGAATTGAGTAAATATAAGTAAAAATATAGATCTGAATAACTACATTACCATGACAAAAAATCTGTAGACCCAGCAAGTTAAGATAAATCAAATATTTAAGTTATCCATAAAAAAAAA
>NW_015540933.1:381653-414686 GCF_001515605.1 Sinocyclocheilus anshuiensis
ATATATATATATATATATATATATATATATATTAAAAATTTGTTGGATGTATAGACATGTTTTGTCCAAGTACAGTATGTCCAACTCAAACAATCACTTACTGATATTCAGAGCTTTTATTAAGATAGTATGTTTATTTATTACTGTGATATTTACAAAGTCACTGAATTATTTGAGAGTTTATTAGAGTCTGTATGCTGAAGCCCGTATTCCTTCTCCCTAGTCATTCAGCTTTCCAGCGATAGATTGAATCTGACAAGAGCCGCTCAATTTCATGTTGCAGAGGAGGGACTACTCTGCAAATCCAAGCCCACCGGTGGCGTTATTCTATTCCCTCAGTAGTTACCATGACGACCAGGCCTATTCACAAGCCCAGAAATACTCAGTGACTTGCCCAGAAGCCACTTAATTCTGGAATCAGTACAAATGGCAACGATTAACCTGACTCTGTGAAGTCTGAAAAGAGCTAGCTCAGGCTTCTTTCCTGTACTTGACCTCTTACGTAGCTGAGATTTGTGCAGACTCATGTTGTGGCTAGATGAGGCAACAAACACTAAGCTTAAGACTGAGGTGTGGTTGGATAACCTGATCATAGATCAACAAAAAACATTAGATTGGCGGAGCTTTGGCACTGTACGGTGTCATTAATGGTACGGGGACATGAGAATGGGCTGCAAATGTAGTTTCTGGGACTGATACTCTAATCAAGCGTGGTTCTGACATCCTGGTGGCATGTGACTGTGTATGAACCCCTCAGGCTGTTGAGTTCTTCTGTACTGCACTATTTAATTTATTTTTGTTAAGCTACTTGATTAGGATTTCCAAATTGGCTTGAAACCAGAAAGCTATTACTGAATCACCCGAATGTAAATAATATAGAGGCTTTTGCAAAAAAAACAAAACAAAAAAAAAAACAGATGCCATAAGGTGTTTCGTCCTGCTAATATACATGTATAAATATGTGGACATGAAATATTACGTTTGAAATTATTTAGATTGTACCTCTATATTATCTTAAAGGGGTGGTTCACTGTTTTTTTTCTAGGCTTGATTGTGTTTAAGGGGTGCAGTCTAACATGTGTTAATGCTTCGTTAAAAAAAAAAAAACGCATTATTTTTCACATAATTTACCTTTATTCCACACCACTCTGTCCCTTCTCTGAGAAACGCACTGATCATGTCCTGCTTTTATGAAGTCCAGCCCTCAGAAATAGGCAATGAGCTCTCATTGGTTAGCTAGCCCAGTGTGTTGTGATTGGCTAAACCACCTCTAGTACGCGTCTAAACGTCTCGACCCTCTCCTCAGCGGCATGTACTCCGGTTGTATTGTAAACAATGGCGTCGTTAATATCGCTTATCAGTTTGAGCCCGATTGAGAAGCAGAGGATATTATTGAAGAGGATCGGTCAGAACCTGTGCAAGCACAGCTTTTAATGGTAGGCCTATGATTTTTGTTTGTTGTTGTGTCATACTTTTAGATATGCTGTTATTTGTAAATGCTACTGATTATGTTAGCTTTTAATATACCGTTTTATCCTGATTACGCAATCAACCACCCCTTTAAATATTTCGCTAAGTAGTCAAAAAGTAGTCAATGTACAAAATAATCCGTTTTTCAACAAGATAAACACTTCAAAAATATTATAGTAATTTTAATGGGCTATGTATTCCTTACAAATATTGCTTGATTGGCCATGTATTATTTATCATTTGTCGTTTACTCTTTTTTAATCTCAGATTACATACACCAATTCAATTTTTTTAAAGAAGTCTCTTACGCTCACCAAGGCTGCATTTATTTGATCAAAGATACAGTAAAATTATGAAATATTATTTCAATTTTAAAGAAATGTTTTCTATTTGAATATGTGTCAAAATGTAATTTTTTCCTGTGATGGCAAAGCTGAATTTTCAGATCTTTCAGATAACATTCTAATATTTGGTACTAAA
Source organism: Sinocyclocheilus anshuiensis (assembly GCF_001515605.1). Lineage (NCBI taxonomy): Eukaryota > Metazoa > Chordata > Actinopteri > Cypriniformes > Cyprinidae > Sinocyclocheilus > Sinocyclocheilus anshuiensis. The sequence goes on from NW_015540933.1 coordinate 383,604, forward strand.
TTGTATTAATAGTTAAGCTCCAATCAATGATAACAACTTAATAAGCAGTTGCACCAAATAAGCATATTAAAATGATGCGATGTAAAAAAAAAACACACCATCCTAAATGAATTAAAACATGGACACAACAAAAGAGAGAGAGAGTTTTCAGTTGGAGATTTCTAATAGCATTTTTTAAAATATATTTTATATTCTGGCTTACCATTAAAATGAATGAATTAATGAATAAATGGAAGGATAAATTAATCAAAATAATTTATTTTGTCTATGCATTCTGCACAGTAGAAAATTTTATCTAAACTTGTGCAGACTTGTCTTGTGCCATCAATCACTTTAGATCAACACCAGTCAATGTCTGATCAGAATAAAAGTGATGATTTTGCCCTTCGAAACTCAGCACACAGAAACACTGATGCATGATGGGTTAGTATAATAATGTGTTGAAAGCCTTGAACTTCTGCCACTACAATCCCCACTTTCGTCCCTCTAGTCCTTTTATGATCTTTTTCACAGAGTCCTTCTGGATTTCCTTTAGTGTCTTAATTTCATGATCTCAGCATACAAAATATGTTAAATACTTACATAATTTATGAAGGCCTATTCTTGACAACCTCCAAAGTTTCAAAAATGATTACTCCAGCATTTGGGGACCTATCTATATGAAGTGGTGAATGCTGTCATAATAACGGACAATTTAGACTAGGGGATACTGTTTCAATTACAGGGTGCCAAAATCCAGATATCCTTTATTTTCTTTGGCACGTAACATTGGTGGTGCCATTCAATGTACTTGTATATTGACTGTAAATATTAAATAATATTAGAGCTCTATGCCAAGAAGTCATAAGACAGCACACTGAGACCACAACATGATCTAAGCCTTCAGTATGCCATATTTCCACACCATACCTCCATAAGTAAGCATGCTGAAGGAAGTCTGGAAAGAACACAGAGCATCCATTATAGTCGTATTCGGAGTTAAATACAATTTAAAACTGAAGTGTGTAATTTATGGATGTTAAAATATTTTTCTGATCCCAGCTTAATATGCAAAGACATCTATTAGTAAGATGCTGGTGAATTTATTTCAGAATATTATGTAAACATTGTGGCACAATTGTTTATATGAGTATCCAAAAAAGATTTTTGCTCATCTTTGTTAAAATGAACTGACATGATTTAAATAGGGTAAACCCTGCAACTGACTATATTTTTAAAAATATTAAATCCTTGTTTGAAGAACAGAATTAATTTCAATTTAACAGAAAAGCAATTCACATTGTATGGAAAAGAGCAGCATGGACATTCTGCTATATAACTTCTTTTGTTTTCCGAACATAGAAAATGGGTTTGATGTCAGAATTTTGGTGCTTTAAAACCAATTCTTTAATAAAAAGAGATAAAAAAAGTTAAATAATTCTAACACAAAACAGACCTTACAAACATTTGTTTTTTCGTAAATCAGTTTATATAAAACACTGTCATTTTGACTAATGAACTTCACAATTAGATTGTTATGCTTCTGATTAAACAGAATGAACAACATATTTGATTTATGTCAGTGCTAATCAAGTCTAAAATCAAATCCAGAAACATGTTACCCACAAGCTAGTAACAAAAATATTATTTAATAATATTAACACAAAAAAAAAAAATATATATATATATCTTAAAGCAAATTATATGATTCCCCTTTCAGATCTTTGTGATATTTCAATGGCAGGCCTCTGGAGAGTCAAATGCTCAGCCGCCGGGAAGCAAGCAAGTCTAATTACACTGATGGAAAAATAGAGAGACTGGCTTTTGTTGAAAAGAAAAGAGAAGACTCACTAACCAGGAAATGTTACAGCATGAGTAAAAAGACAAGCAGAACAGGCATTCCTGTCAGAGCGTGATTGATATGTTTGTTCTTCCCACCTGTGCACCAATCAATGATGAATATGACATTCTAGAGAACAGGGTGCACTTTCAGGCATTATACTTGGATGTCCATCAAAAGTGACGGAGCAACATCCATCACAATGAAACTTGTGTGTGTCAGTGATGTTTTATGAATATTGAGTAGAGAGTGCTTTCAGAGCTCAGGAAATACACATTTTATAGAGAGCATTTTTAGTCTGTAAATGCGAAAAGGGGAGGAAGCCTCTAATTGCTCCTTTGCTCATTAAAATCTGTATGCTGGTCTATTGTATGTGTCAAATTGTTAATGCAAACACTGTATTTTTTCACCTCTTAGTGGATGCCAAATTGTATACAGGCTGAATAAATAACAGTCTTGTGAGCTCTGTGTTCACTGTGTCCTTGTTTTTGTTTAATTGGAAAATGTATTTTGTGTTAAAATGCTGCTTGGAGGTCTGAGTTTAAAGATCAGATCATGCAGTATGTGTGAATGTTTGTGTATGTGAATGTGCTGGTGTTATAATATGATAAGAAAAGGACAAATATTACTTTTTAATAATGATAGTGAGTTTTAATAGTTAATAGTGAAGGCCTACTTTCACTTAATTACATTTCCAAATAAATATTCTAAATTTGTTTCTCTTTAATGAAAAATAAATTAAAATAACATAAATATTATATACTTATACTGTATAAAGACATATCTATATGGCAACTGTGCATTTTCTAATAGGGTCCAGGGACCAGGTCTTCAAGGGAGTGTTAGGCGGTCTGTAGAAAAGTTTTGAGAAAACTTTGAAAAAAAAACAAAAACAAAGTAAGAAATAAAGTAAAATGGCATCAAAAATCTAAAAACCTCTGTTCTAGAGAGTTGCAAATTCAGTAAAATAGTAAAATTGTGATTGCATAATTTGTTCAAATATTTAAATGAGAAAATATAGATATCTTTATTTCATCAAGCAATGTGTGATTTTTTTTTCTTTTACTTTAAACTCAAGTATGTTTTTTGCTAGATACTTTAATTCTGCTATATCGTACTCATATTTTAACCAGTATAATTTCTCTGTACTTTTTAAAACTCTCATTCTGAGGACATCCAGAGAACATGAATCCTTTTACATTAAATGCAGCCTCAAAAATGCAATAGGAACACTGATGTGCAGTGGACAGAATGACTAGGGGCTATTAAGACCCCACTAAGAGCTTTTAAGTTGTATGAAAAGTGTGGGCGAGGCATGATTAAGAGTGTGGGTGAGTGCCACTTTGACGAGGACCTGCGTGCACTCTGCAACTTGTGATATTCCCAAGCAGGGACACTTATTCTACAACTTAAAGTCCTGTTAGTCATGGGTAAACATCAAAATGAAAAGGGGTGGTGACAGGTTAATGATTATGGTGGCAGATACAAAGTCAAAACAGACCTGAATCTGAGTAGGCGAGATGCAGCAACTTGAGGAGTTATTTAAGTCCTCCACCCCCAATTGCCATCACTACTTTTCCCTGATGCAAGACATTTAACCCACGATTTCAAAGGAATGGTCACAGTAACTGTATAGAAGGGGGCAGAAAGCATGGGAATATATACAGAATACACACACATGCACACACCAAACCATCATATTTGAATGATTTATGAAGGATCATATTAAATTGATGTCTGGCATAATGAAAATTCAGCTGTCATCACAGGAATACATTATGTTAAAAAAAAAATAAAAAAAAGAACAGTTAAATTGTAATATTTCACAATATTGCCATTTTTACTGTATTTTTGATCAACTAAGTTCAGCCTAATTCAGCATATTTATTTTCTATATAATACGAGTTATATATGCAAATACTAAATGACACTGATAGCAAAAAAATAAATAATAAAAAAGGATGTTCAAATGACACAAAACCTGTTGCATCAGTCCAAAATGCAGCGATGATTAAATGTGTCTCCTTCCTTGTAAATAACCAATCATTATCAAAACTAACCATTCAAGCCAATCATGTTTTAGTATCACTTGCTACCTGTCTGAAGACAACAGGTGAAAGAAACAGTTCAGCCAAAATATCTGTGAAATCAGAAGGCTCTCAAAACAAATTAAACTCAATGACTGGTCCACATTTTCCGTAATGAAGGAGCGGAGGATGGAGTTTCTACACAATGTTTAAACTGAGCTATGGTGCGAGATTTGTGCTCTGATTTATTATATTGACCATTTTTCTATTGGTGAACGGAGAAATTACAGTGCGTCATTAATTAACAAGATGTCAAGGGAACATTTATGTACTGGAGTTTAATTATTTGCAATTAAAAAAAAATTAAACCTGATGCTGTATTAAATGTATGGGTTTAAAGTATAAGAAATTCTTTAAATATTTTTGATAAAAGAATGCAAGTTGTAATTTATTTATATTTATTTGAAGTAACCCTTAAACTGCACAACTCATGTTGTCTATGTTTGTCGTTGGAGTCTGGTAGCTGGTGGTGTTTTCCGTTTAAATCAACAGGCATTTCAGTACTGTCATCACCACCCTGGCACAAGTGACAGCAGGGGCGGATTTAGTGAATTGGGGGCCCCAGGCAAAATATAGGAATGGGGCACTATGCATTTGCACACATTTTCCTAGATCAACCTTGAGGTTCCTTTATTGTTGTGATGCTTGCTGCTACACAATGGTGCCCCATAATTGTGCCCATTGTTTCTACATTTTTCATGTACATGTAATAATGGCTTGGTCCCACTTTATATTAAGTGGCCCTAATACCTGTGTACTTACATAGTAACTAGATGTGTACGTAGTATGTAACCACAGTGTAAGTACACATTGGTACATAGTATCTACAGCTGTAATGTTTGTGCAACTACACATATGTAAGAACCCACTGAATGGTATGTGTAAATACAAATGTGTAACAGGACATTGGTAAACACTTTTTGGTAAGGAAAGTACAAATGTGTAACCGGGCTAACAGCACTTTTTGGTAAAGAAAGTGTTACACTTTATATTAAGTAAACATTTCCTATGGATTTACCATGTAATTACTCTGATGTTACACAGCAGTGGCCAGTAAGTTAGGCTTTACATAATAATTGTGGTTGGTGTCCAGGATGTTGCACTTTATATTAAGTGGACAGTTCCTGAGGAGTTACCATGTAAGTACACTGGTATTACAGTGGTGCACCAACTCCAACTCAAGATCCAACTCCTCCCACTTTACATATCCCTAAACCTACCCATCTCCACCCCCTTTATATGTCCTGTTACACATTTGTACTTACACAAACCATTTGGAGGGTTGTTACATGTGTGTAGTTACAGAAATATTACAGCTCTAGATACTATGTACCAATGTGTACTTACATTGTGGTTACATACTACGTACACATCTAGTTACTATGTAAGTACACAGGTATCAGGGCCACTTAATATAAAGTGGGACCAATGGCTTTCTTTCATGTTGTAGACCACGGAATAGCAACTGATTTACAGTTGAGATACAGGTTTTCACTAAAACAAAATAAATTATAAAATGATAAACCTCACAATTGAGTGTTTAAACCAGGGGTGAGTCAGAAGTATAAATTATTATATTAATTTAAAACGGGTTTATCAGGGTGGATTTTCGCATTGGTCTGAACAAAAACTACAAACTGGATTATTGAAAATGAACATTCATTCTCTGCCAGTAGGAGGCGCTTTTGGAACGTCAGAAATATAGAATGAGAAAAGTGTGAAAAAATATAGCCTATATTGACTAGGAAAGTCCTCTGGTGAGTTACCAGCGTAAGCCTGTGTGCAAGGGCTGTCTAATTCTAAACTTTAAAATATTACTACCTTTGCCTAATGGGTAAGTCCGCCCCTTAGTGACAGCAATTATTACTGAGAATATTCAACTCAGAATGAATTGAGCGTCTCGTTGGCTCATGTATATCCTCCAGTCATGGGGTCAACTGCTAGCATAGTTTGTCTATGAATGTTGTCATCAGTCCAGTCAGTTGTAGAATTTCTGGTGCCAGAAAAGCAATAACTGTGTTATATGATGCGGTAGATAACATACAGAAGATTTAAGAATTGAGACATTGTTACTGAGTGATTAAAAGGGTTTTCTCCACTTTGTGGTGCTTATAGACATGAGTCATAACACAGCTGAATTTTAAAGTTGAAGTATGTAATTTCTGCACTACTGGTGGAACCAAATGAAATGAAAAAAATAATCACACTGTAAGAAAAAATTAAAAATATTTTAATTTATACTATATAATGTTTGTCAAGTTATTTATTAATATTATTAGAAGGTTAAGGTCATTTTTGTGCCATCATGACTGTGATGTCAGGAAGACTAAGCAATTCAATATAAAAATGAGTTATTTTTACATAAATATTACTAGCTCTCTCAAATATTACTGAGGAAAATGGGTGTTACGTCCCCTAGTGGTGTGGCGCTCTAGGGGAAAAGGGGGGTGCACATAAAGGCCACTCAGACAAACACCCCTACTGTTTACACATAAATAATAAGGAACACAGGGAATGACCGAAGCCAAAACAACTGGAAGTTTCACAATAAATAAAGGTGGTTCGCTTTATTAACAGATTATAAATATTTACAACCCAGCATGTGAAAGCTAAATGCAAATCGTGCAATAAACCATGAGCCTACTTACAACTATACATAAGAAACTATACTTAATCAAAACAACAAAAGAAAAAACCAGACCACAGAGAGAAAGAGAATGAGCGGTGCTAAATTAGAGAAAATAACAAAACATAAGGTGCTAACTTACCCCCCCCCCCTCCCCCCCAATACATAAAGTGGCACACGCTCCTGACCTGGTGTGTTTAACAAAGGCAAACCTGTGTTAAACCCTAGGTCACGTGTAATGTATATGTCACGTGACATACTTGCCTCACTCTTCTCTCCGGGAAGGTGTGACACAGATCAGGGAAGGCGTCCCCTGACTAAACAGTTAGGAGCGAACCACACACACAAACACACAGTCGTAAGAGTAGCATACAGAGAGAGACTAATAGCAGCAAAAATGAGCAGCGGAGAAGCAAACCCCAACTCCGCCTCGCTCTCGAAGCATGAGCTTGAATGTCTTAAATACAGAGCCGTCATTCGTGATTGGTTGTCACAGATACACAGATCCTTACAGACAGTCCAGCCAGCCAATGGTAAAACCTAAAGAAGAAAGACAGCAGAGAGTAAAGAGACAGAAGAAAACATTAGCAAAACTAGCAATAACAAAAGGGGTATTTTTTTGTGCATACTTTCTACAGTGCATACTTTCTACATTCTTAAAAATAAAGGTGCTTCATGATGCCATAGAACGTTTTTGTCTAAACGGTTCCATAAAGAACCTTTAACATCTGAAGAACCTTTCTGTTTCACAAAAGGTTCTTTGTGGCGAAAGAAGGTTCTTCAGATTATAAAAAGGTAAGAAAGAGATGGTTCTTTAAAGAACCATTGACTGAATGGTTCTTTGTGGAACCAAAAATATTTCTTCAATATGGCATCGCTGTGAAGAACCTTTTAAGCACCTTTATTTTTAAGAGTGTATACGCCATTGTTCACAGCTTAGAACATTCACTACAAAGTTAGTTGTCTCTTTTGTTGTCTATAGAGCTCTGCACTGCTATCACGGCAGTTCAGACTACTGTTGTAGTGATGTTGCAGCTTTACGTATGCGCTGCTGAAATGACCGGAATGCTTCTTAGGTAAGAAGATACAGTTGGTGCTTTGACGGAAACACTAAATGGAATTTCCCACAAACCATAATAAGGCTAACGGATTTAATGAGCCACACAGCACCTGATATTATTGAGATCATGATGCATAGATCAATAAATGTCTCTCTCTCCAACCATTTCTATGATTAAGTTGCGCTTCAATTACAAGCCCACCGCACAAGGTTCTGATGGTGATGATTGCTACCCATTTGCAGCAAATGACCATAATTTGAGTCACAAATCATCCTACCTGCACTGTTAACAATTTCCCTGTATTTTTACAGTAAGTTACTGGCAGCACGGTTGTTTTACAGCAATGTATTGTAATTCAACTTTACAGTATATGTAGAACCACACATACCATATGTATTTTGCTTTAGTGATAAATATTATATATATAAATAAATAAATATATATATATATATACACAGTTGGAATAGAACATACATATAGTTATTAAAATTATAATACTACTATACAATAACATATTTTCAAAAATATTTTTATTAAAACATTTTAAAACATTTTAGTACTGTGTTTGCTACTCAGAGTACAGTGCATCAGCAATTTACAGCCATGAAAGCATTTTGAAATGTGTGCAAAAACATTTATTCCCATCAGTGGTGAAACTGAAACACAGTCATGAAACACACACAAAGTCAAAACCTCTAAACCTCTACCACCAATAAAGATGAACAGACAGCATGGGGAAAATAGTGAATGAAAATTCTGTATATAGATAGATAGATACTTAGAAAATATTCATAAACTGCCTTGAGACAGCAGTGCCCTTCCCAGGGTGCAAAGGCAAGTGGACCTTTTTATTGCCTGGCATATTACAGTCAGGTTACAGCAAGGTTACAGCAACACTAACATATACTGTAAAATATTCCCGCCAAGTCAAAATTACCCAGAATGCAATATCAATTACCGTATTTTACAGAAATGTATAAATGTGGTATTGTACTATAGGTTTTTAAAGTACTGTGCCGCTAAAACTACAGTGATTTCTACAGTAACAGTGTGCTTAAGGCCTTCCTACGATGAACAGCAATTACTCAGATAATGCATTAGTTCATTTGAATATGCCCCTCCTCTCTATTAACCACACACACTCAGCGTGTATTTGTATGTGAGTGTGTGCGACAGCTCACTCTGTGTGCGTGTGTTTGTGGTTTTTATATGGACATCATTGTGATTAACAGTTTTCCGAGGAAAGAAAAAAAAGATAAACAGTGCAGCCGTGCAGCTGAGATTTTCTCAATAATTTAGCAATTACTACTTTCTTTATTATATTACATTATGTAATCCCAAACGTGCATTATTCATACATATTGAGATGTGGCGAAGAGGTTTGTGGCTAACCAGCTATTCTTTGAAGGAATTCCAGCAGTTGCAACATGTTCGTCACATGGCAATGCGGATGTCCATATCTTTCTCGAATGTAAATCTTCATCTGGTCTCCCAAACAAGACTGGATATATGCTGTTTAAACCAACTGCATCTCAACAAGCCACTGTCTGTGTTCGTGTAATCTCCAACTTTCCTTGCCATCTACGTTTCATAGCCATCATTCAAGAATGCCCGTAATGTTTTGAACACCACTATGAAAGCATTGACTTTGACTGGGCTTCTCATGCAGTTAATTGAAAACAGCTGGTGCTGTGGTATACAGCAAGACTTACATGATGCTACAAAAATGTATTAAACCACTCTTGGCTCTATATCACAGTGCCTTTATCATAGTTTATTCAGTGACATTACTGGGAATGGACCATTCCAAATTAACTGTTCATTTTGGAGATAATAATCAAGGTCAAAAGCTTGGGTTTTCCATGGACAAACTGTAGTGTTCCCTGTTGAGAACAAGACCCGGTGTTTGAAATCCAATCTAAGTACATTTATCTAATTAAAATCTAGGTAGAAACAAATATCACTAAGTTTTTTTGTGTTCCAGATCAGTGGTAAGCAATTTATTTAGTAAAACCTTTTGCAATTAGTAATTATTTAATTGGTGAGATGAAGTCACTGAGCCATTTATCACATTATATATGATTTCATTACATACATTTCATTAGCTTTCAATCAAGGTATGCGTTTTAAAATAGCACTTTCAAGGGTTGAAAGACTTAGACTGGTGTAGCGTCTGGACCAATCAAAAACACAATTTTTTATTTGATTTAACAAATCATAAATTGGACAAATTCAAAACATGACAGCTTCTCAACAAATGTGACAGCTTGCAATGGACTGACATTTAATGAATGAATGAATGCTAAAAACCCGAGAAATTAAAAAAAAAAACTAAATTGTTTTTGGCAGCTCTACTAGAAGAAATGCTTTGAAATGCTAACATTGCAAAGCAACTTTTTAACAGGAAGTGATCTCCTAAATGATTCAAACATGCATTACTTTGTGTGCTCAATAGGCTGCATTCATGAAACAGGAGCAGAACGAATTTCTTATGTAAATTGTCACAATCAATAATTCACGGCAACTATTTACTTTATGGTTTTTGGAACGGTTGGAACAAATTTGTTCTGCTGTTTTCATAAATGAAGCCCTTTGTATGTGGCAAGTAGAGCACATTCAGTGGCCAGAAGAACAGAGAAAATCTGCTACAAAGTCTATAGGTGAACCCAGTCTGTTTTGTGCACAAACTCTTATGAAGCATTCAGTGAGCTTTACAAGCACACCTTTGATTGCCCTTGCCGTTTTTTTTTTTTTTTCATGAGCTGTGAGTCTTGATTCTTTTTTGTGCCAAGTTTTATAACGTGATTATATTTATTGTGTTTTTACAGAAAAATTGTCTTTATCAACACTATAAAGTGACGTGACGTGGCCAAGTATGGTGACCCATACTCGGAATTAGTGCTCTGCATTTATCCCATCCAAAGTGCACACACACAGCAGTGAACACACACACACCGTGAACACACACCCGGAGCAGTGGGCAGCCATATTGCTGTGGCGCCCGGGGAGCAGTTGTGGGTTCGGTGCCTTGCTCAAGGGCACCTCAGTCGTGGTATTGAAGGTGGGAGAGAGCGCTGTACATTCACTCCCCCCACCTACAATCCCTGCCGGTACAAGACTCAAACCCGCAACCTTTAGGTTACGAGTCCGACTCTCTAACCATTAGGCCACGACTTCCACATAAAGTGTTTTGTTGCTGTAAAATAGCTTGTGTAACATCTTGTCCCTTTTTTTTTTTTTTTTAAATTGTTGATGAATTGTGCTTGTGCCAGTGGCTCATTGAAACGGCTTTAAAAAAAGTTGACTGACTGAATGCAGCAGTCTGTTTGTTTCATGCAGACATGTTTTTCTTTTGTGAAAACATCACAGGTGTCACAAATCTTTTTGAAGCTGAAACTTCAAAATGTCCGCTGCTTCTTTGGATGGCAACTATGTCTATTCAAAACAAACTCCCCAAGGGCAGGCATGAGTGTGAGGGAGGGAATAGTTATTATGATTGCTTGTTCCTGCCTCGAGAGGCCAGAGTCCATTAAGACTAATTGCATTAGACTCATAATGAAAGGCCCACACCTCACAGACGTAATTGATTCACATCAAATCGTGCTCCTTATTATTGTAATTTTAATAGTTTTTCTCTGGAGTCTGAAAACATTCATCTGTCTTTTACAGAGAGTCATGTCAGTAATACATTTAGACCCAACCTTACTGATCACCCCATTTATTATAATTACCTCTGTTAGTCTGCTCTGTGTGCTTAATTGAATGATGCACCTTTTATGGATTCCACTTTTTTTTAAATGTTAAGCCTGTAATATTAATTATTCATGCTCAGTCCCAAATATGCTATCACCACAGGGCATCACCTTCTAAAATAGATAGGTAACGTTCACCTGCTGTGATCTAAATCAACAGACTGGCTTTGAAAATGCATCTAACCTTGTACAGGGTGTATAACTATAGGGGTCATATCATGTGAAATCAAATGTTCTTTGATCTTTTAAGATAAAATATCTTGATGTACTATAAAAACAGCAACAAGTATATGACCCCTTTAAATTTGCTCTCCATACAAAAAGATAAAAGCTGCATTGACAATAGAAACTTCAAAAATTAAATAATTATTATTTAATTAGAAACATAATAGCTGATAAAGGGGCTTCGAGAGCATCCAATACAATATGACATAAGCTGTATTCATTAATATGAACAGCTGTTTAATCAACCGTTCAGATTTAAAAAAAATTGATATTTATACTTGACATTTAAGATTTCTGCTTAACATAAATGCTGTTCTTTCAAAATTTATCTTCATCAATATTCAAGATTATTAAGCAGCATAATTGTTTTCAGCATTGATAATAAGATATGTTTCTTGAGCACCATATTAGAATGATTTCTAAAGGATGATGTGACAATGAAGACTGGAGTAATTCAGTTTTGCCATCACAGGAATCATTTATATTTTAAATTCTATGCAAATAGAAAAGTTATTTTAAATCGGTATTTGACAGTATTACAGGTTAACTTTTTTATTAAATAAATGCAGTCTTGGTGAGCATTAGAGAGTTTTTCCAAAAAATATTAAAATGGTAGTGTAGCCTTTTCCAAAGATTGCCTCACCGACTGGCTGTTGAGTTTATAAATATGGATGATTCAACACTATGAATGTCAAAGAGATCCTTCAGTCTCATTCTCATTGCTATCAAATGTCCAGCTTGGATCATTCACAATCTTTTTTTTCTTTTCTATAATACTTAAATGTCATTGTGCTTTCACTGGTATGAAAAAAGTCTGACAGCAAAATTCCTCACCATCAATGCAAATCTGTAGCATGATGAATTATTGCTTTAGCCTTCAAAGTGCATTGAACTCAGTTGTGTTGCTGTTCTTTTGCCTCTCATTATGTAACCAGATATTTGTTTCATTTTATAATTTATGTTCAGAATTACAGCTGTTTGTTATTCTTGGCTGTGTATTATGATTTCATGTTGACCCGTTGAAATTTCAGCACGGCTAAGGAGACGGTCCCTTAAGAATGAATGCAGATTTGCTGATTCTGGTGAATTTCTGATCCACATATGGACGCCAGGAATCTGAAGCCGTGTAAACGTGAAATATTTAGCTTGCCCACAGGCCACCCAACGCAATCTTACAGCAATTCAAAACTACTGAATGCTAATTCATATTAATTAATTTGTACATTTACATTGCACATAAGACAGTTTTTATATGAACTTTGTAATAATATAATTATGTTTCTATGGCAGTTTGTTGTTAAAATATAAAATGTAATAAAAAAAAAACTTAATGACTGTCTGATGCAAATTGCTCACAAAATTGGAAAACCATTTCTCGATCTGTCTACCTCTGAACTGATTTACCCATCTCTTCAGATAAAATGACCTCAAATACATGTAAACCAAAATTAACTTAATTAGTCAGATCTTCCACAATAACCTGCAATGTGAACAAGACCACTTTGAACTGAGGTGACGTGGGTGAAGGCTAGTCGATGACAGGCTGGATGAGTTATATATCTCTGGGTTCAGTGGGTCAGAGTGGGTTCATTGTTATTAGCATTCTGAGTAAGTGCAGTATAGACGTACGTGACGGTAGACGCAGTGCTTTCATTTATTTTTAGCGGGATTTATGAGCACATAGTTCATGCAAACAATTACGTCTACATGGATTTCAACTTAAAATATGCGCTCATGTACATAAAACAATAAGACGTGCACAAAAGTGGAGATTTTACATAGACATAGACTATTCGCTCCAAGCCACCCATCCACCCCCACACAAACTTACAGTGAATGGGCTTCCCGACTGAGCAAGAACAGATGACAGAATCTGAATAATAAGCTCTCCACATGAGCCAATTACAGTTCAAAATTAACTCTGAGTACCCACAAAATCAGTCCCTCTCAGTGGAGACAGATACCAGAACTAATGTCCATGTTGGAGTGTGAGCTGCTTTATCATCTCTCAGAATGAGCTCCACAGGCTTAGCTAAGCACTCTTTATATGGTGCTCTCTGAAGACATGGGCCATTTACACCGATTTTAGATAGTTTTTTTTAGCTCTTCAGAATGGTATAATGTAGGGTTTGGGACAAACTGTTCTGCCTCAGAGTTAAAAAAAAAAAAAAACTGCAAATTTAAAGCACATTTTCACAACAGCAACTTTATTTCTTGCAATGGCTATTTATTTATTTGTTTGTTTCTCACAATTGCAGTTTAATATTTTACAATATGACTTTATATTTTATTGCAATTACCTTTAGTTTTTCTTCTTTTATTTATATATTGCATTTTATGTATTATTTATTGCACAAAATAACTTAAAGGGATAGTTCACCCAAAATGAATTCCTTAATTCAGTTCATTAATTACTCACCCTCATGTCGTTCCAAACCCATTAGTCCTTCGTTTATCTTCAAAACACAACTTAAGATATTTTGCATGAAATCCAAGAGCTTTTTGACCTTCCACACACAGCAAGGGTACTACCACATCCAAGGTCCAGAAAGGTACCAAGAACATCGACAAAATAGTCAATGTGACATCAGTGGTTCAACTGTAATTTTAAGAAGCTACAAAAATAATTAATGAGTAATTAATTAAGAGCAATTAATGACAGAATTTTCATTTTTGGGTGAACTATCCCTAATATCTCACAGTATTTATTTTATTTATCACAATTGCAGCTTATAACATAGCTTTATATATCTTATCTTTTATATCATATTTAAATGCTCAAAATTACGTTTATTTATATACTTAATTTATTTACAGTCTGTTTCTGCCTCAGAGTAAAAATTAAGCTAACTGCCACAATAACTGTAACTTTACAGTATATTTTTTAAACGGCAACTTCATTTATTGTAGGGGGAGCTTTTTATTGCAATTGCCTTTTATTTCCCATAAATGCGACTTAAAATTTCACAATATGACTTTGTATTATTTTAAACTTTCTGACAATTACCTTCTTTATTTATATATTTCAAACTATTAAATAAATAAATAAATAAATATAAAATAAGTGCGACTTTACAGTATTTTTTTTTACCATTGCAACTTTATTATTTGTAATTGGTTTTAATTTATGTATTTATTTCACAACTGCATCTTAATATCTCAGAATATAATAATCTTGTTTTAAACTCTCATAATTACCTTCTTTCTTTATTTGTTTTTAATCTGAGGTGAAAACGGACATCCATAACAAACAGCAGATTCCAGATCACCACAGAAAATGCATTCAATGTCTATCATACAGGTTAACTGATGGTTGCCGGTGAAAATGTGCTTTGATGAGGTGGTATACTAATATCATTTATAATGAAAATGATGAAGGTTTACCTTCACAGTTGATCTTCTAAAGTTCAATCTAGCAGTTCAAGGTTACAAACCAGACTGGTGATGCTGGTCTCAAGCTAAAAAAAGAAACCTCCATTAACAGCACTTGACAGACAGATGGCATCTGTCCTCATGTGTCATCTTGAGCTGCCCTCTCGGTGCCTGATTAAAACTCTGATTTACATTTGAGGTTCACAGCATGAAAAAAATCCTCTCATGCCTCATATTCAGCCGAAGGGTTATTTATAATCATAGCGCCAGAGTTTTATGGAGAATAGTGATAAAGTGGAGTTTTTGCTACTCGGCTAATGCCTTCCTATCACATGTTCCATTAGACAAGATTGGAAGCAGCAGGAATTTTAAAGGCATGGCGGAGTGATGGGAGAATGTTGTGTTGACCCTGGCACACATGCAAGCCATTCAGTAATGTTTTTTCAAATTCTTATAAAAATACTTGAGCTTTGCTTCCCTGTCAGCCTGTGAATGGTTAAAAAAAAAAAAAACAATCCGGATTGTCATGAATCTTTATAAAATGCCTTCCCTGCTATTTCCTGTCAGTCTAAGTACTGCTTTTAAAAATTCAAACAAATCTCCATGTCGACTAGTTGTCCTTATATTAAGTTCTGACATAACACCTGTCAGTTTTTCTTAAACCGTAATGTAAAACATGTGTACCATTCAATCCTAATTCCTGTATTTAACATGTCTTAGAAAATACAGCCCTACTTAAGTGCTGTGACTGTATGCTAAAGAGTAAAAAAAAAAAAACGAACAGGTGGTATGCTAATAAGCATTTATCCATGTATCTTTGCAGTGACAGACCTCATTTCTCTGTGGTGTTGTTGACAGACAGTTGCCACACCTGTGGGCACCAGATAAAGCTGGCGAAGTGATGCAGGCCAGAAGGCACAGCTGTACTGAGCTGATTCAACCCTGCTGAAACACACTTCATTCTTTTTGTAGGATTTTTTCTGTTGTTAAGCTATTCTTATTGTATTTCCTTTGTGGCTGGGGACAACAGCACCGTGTTAAAGGACTCAGTGTCCTGATTTGACACATTTTTCATTCGCCCAATTAGGAGTGTGCAGCAGCTGCAGTGGTGTGAAATGCATACAAAAAGGAAAATTTATGGAACAAGCCACATTCATCCAAAATGTAACAATCGCATAAGTAATGAGGGAACACTAAATAAGGGAAGCAGGTTCCTGAGTCATGACTGAAGGCTTTGTGTAGACAATCCTGTATGATAGAAGTAAGCAGAAATTGTTTTGTTAAAGAAATAGTTCATCCAAAAATGAAAATTGTCTTACTTAAAAATGTATTCACTCTTGTGTTGTTTTTAAATCAAATTCATTTTTTCAAGGAGAATCCAAAAAGAAAAACAAAAAGAATCTAGCACATGTTGTATGGACCATGTTTTTTATTGACTTTTCAACAAGACAGCTGTCATGAAAAAAAAAACACTGCTTTATTTTATTCTGTTAGTACTCTTGAAAAAGTTTTTAATCAAGTGAATCCAATTTTAGTTTTAGAAGATTTAGGAAGAAACGGAACTTCAATATCTTATTTATATTTATATATCTTATATCTTATAACCAAAAAAGCTGTCATGGAGCCAAAACAATGATGTTTGATGATGCCGCGACTGAGTGTGGAATCATGGGAGTTGTCGTCTTCATCCCCACAGCAGACGCAATCCGACAGGACTCAGGCAGAACTCATGTTCATGGATGAGCTAATGTATTAAAGATTTATTAACATCGTAGTATGAAGCAGAATGAGGCGGAAAGCCATCGAAGCGAAACGAGGCCGCTGAAGCAATTGCTAATGAGAGACGAGAGTGACACACGGCTCGAAAGCAGCGGGGCTTTTATTATGTCACACTTTAGCGCTTCAGCTCCTTCCGGTCGCACGTATGTGGGGTAAAGCAGCGCTGTTTTATCATACTAGATACGTTTGAAAGTTCTGTTATAATGCTACTCTGTGCGGTCGTCACCTGTCTAATAAAACACACAACATATTAAAGCGTCTTTGGTGTTTCCATGTTTTCTACAAAACAAAACCGGAAATCGAGGGGTTATGAGTGACGTCATTAGCAGGCGACACAATGACACTATAGACACGGTCCGTGTCACTGGTTAATATTGCTTATTTCTCTGGATTTAAACATTCTTCGAAACATTTAGGATAATGTAAGTACACAAGTCAGCAAAATATATAACATTGTTCTAGTGGTTTTTGGATATCTTAATAAAAAAATCTTACATATTGTGCCTTTAAATGCATCTTGTAATTCTGCAGGAAGCATATCTGGAAGCATAGATTTGACTTGAACAGAGTTGAGACATCAAATATCACATGACATGAGAATGTCAAAACAGGAATGTCACCACACTGTCTGCTTGAATCCTCAGTCAAGACATAATTACTGAAATTGCGTTCTCAAGCATGTTTGTTCTTTGATCTAAAGAGCTACATTTTATTCCACCTTTTTACACCAGCTTGTTTTTCGCACCTCTGAAGTATATAAGTACTATAGCTGTCTGGGAATGTGTGTTCTGAAAGAGGATTTGAAGTACGCAGGAATGTAACTCTTAATATTTTATGCCTGTGGAATGGCATGTTCTGACCCTGTAGGTTTGAGATTTTCATGAAAAAAAATACATTAGTGAGTGCAATTTGTGAGGCATGCAGAGTTCCAGATTAGAATATCCATCTCTCTTTAACATTGTTAAATAACATGAACTAACAAAGAGAAATACTTCTAAAACATTTATTAATGTTAATATTAATCACAACATTTACTAATACATTATTTAAATCAAAAGTTGTTATTTAATGGACATTAACTAACAACAGTTTTATTTTTATAAACAATTGTTTTTAAAGATGAATAAATACTGTAACAAATGTATTTGCTCATTGTTAGTTAACACTATTTAATGCATTGACTAACATTAATGGGACCTTATTGTAATGTTTTGCCAAAATAAGATGGATAGAAGGCACATATTTACCCAACTTTCACATATAAGAATTTGTTATTTCGTTATAAGAATTTGTTATTTGTTAGTTCGATTTTTTTCATATTCTATAACTTTCCCAAGTTCTGAAACTCTCCACCAAACTCTCATGATAATGTATCTTACTAGCATAATGATCGTTTGGAATCCATTACCTCATATCTCCATGAGTACATAGTTGAGATGGGTCTCTCAAGCTAGAGGCGAAATGAGAAATGGCTTCTTGAGATGTTTTGAATGTAATCATGAAGCTGACCAATATTCTTGAATTTTAGGGCAGGACCATAAGGCATGAAGTAAATGTCATTCCTCAAATCTACATTCCAGTATTCTGCTGAATCTTTCAATTTCTTGACATTTCTTTTAAATTTTGGTCTGTGGCCATTTTGTCCCTCAGCAAGCTGGAATATACTAAGAGTTATTTTTGAGGCTCATTCTTTAGCAGACTTATGGAAATCGCCCACATACTGTACAGTATCAGCATTGGTTTGATGAGAAGAGGAGGAGGTGAGCGGCATTTTCTGTTTTATTTGGTTCTATAGAGCAGCGTCTAGCACTGAGGCATGTTTAGCTTACAGCTGCCGGGCCTTTTGCTGGGCTTGTCACGATAGGTTTGTTGATTGTGAAGTTTTCGCCTGCTTACATTCACACTGCGCTCATAAACGCCACCTCCTTAAGCCTCTGGGAGCTAAGGTTGGTAGGTTATGTCAAAGTGTGTGGGAACTATGTGTGAGATCTGAAGGGGAAGGAAATGGTTTGTCCAACAGTGACTAAACTACACTAGGGCCTGTTCCTACAGAAATTATTATTCCTTTTATATGAGTATAACTAAGATACAATGTAACTAATAGGAAAGTTATAACTAGAAGGGCAGTTCAGCCAATAGGATTCTAGGGTTCAAAGTTTGGGGTTAGTCAGATATATATTTTTAAGGAAATCAATACTTTTGTTCAACATGGATTCACTAAATAGATTAATTATTATTATTATTATTTTTAAATTCTGTAGAAAAAATGCATTGCGGTTTCCACAAAAAAATTAACCAGCACAATAGTTTTCAATGTTGATGATAAAAAGAAGAAATACCCTTTTTTACATTTCAAGGGTTCTTCGAAGCAGATGTTGGGCAGTTCCATTCTGGTGAATGGAAGCTACAACAAGTATATTTCTGGCATTTATTACTCTAATAGTAAAAAATTCACAATGGTGTTTCTATGACTTTCCAAAAGAGGAAAACAATATTGAAAGATTGATTATGGTGGTCAGAAGAGAGAAATGTCAAATTTCCTGTCAATCCCAATACATTTCTGAAATTTAATGCCAATGTAACATAATACAAAGTATCATGTTATAAATGTAAAAAAAAATCAACAAACTTGCTAAATTATTTAACTTAATGACTTAAGTTAATAACTGTAAAAAGTGTCAATCTGTGAACGGTGTCCATTAGAATGGCTGCTGAAAATTCAGTTTTGCCTTAACAAGAATAAAATACATTGAAATATATTAAAAATCCTTTTTTTTTTTTTTATTGTAGTATTTCACTATTACTGTTTTTTGATCAAGTAAATGCAGCCTTGTTAAGCATTAGATTTTTCATAAACATTGAAAAATTCTACCGACACCAAACTTTTAAAATCTAAAGGCTTAGTCTATTTTTTTTATTAATTTCTAGAAGTAAACATTATTTGTCTTTTGAGTTAGAGGCTTAAAAATATCTATAATGTATGTATATCTATAAAGCACCCTAATATAAATCATGTTATGTATGACAATTAAACCTGCCTCTTTTTCCATTTTTCATACACTCCATCAAATATCTGAAAATTGACAAGGCTTTGACAGAATTCTCAGAACTGAGGTGAAAATGTCACGGTATTGATGTTTTGGTGGTCCGCAATAAATGTTGCTACAACTGTGTTTCTTTTATGAGGCTAATATGGTTTATACACTGACCTTGCTTGGCTGTGATTATACAAATGTATGGATCAGTTCCATCATGAAAAGTGAAATATGGTTTCCTTCTTCCTCTACTTTGATTCAGTAAAACTATACTGAATTTTGAAGATGTTGAAGACAAAATGTTATCCAGTTATCAGGAGAAGTCTTATTCAGATCCTATTTCACCTCTTGAACTGTCAGCTTCTCTGATTGTTTAAATTGCAGCACAACAATAATCATCTCTATTGATTTAGAGAAGATGGCTCCAAACCCTACTGATGCACACTCTTTCTCTGTCTCTTCAAAATTTCCTTTGAAATGTCTTGGGACGTGGTGAGAGGAGTCGAACAACTCAATCATGATGTATAATGCATGTAATCAAACTACTGCTAAATAATAATCAAACTACACACTCACATGCATGCAGATTTCAAGCTTCTCGCTTGATGTCTGTCATATTGTATATTATAATGTATATTGCTTCTATTGTCCTCATTTGTAAGTCGCTTTGGATAAAAGCGTCTGCTAAATTACTAAATGTAAATGTAAATATATTGACCATCTGTATATTGATTAACAAACATTATCCTATATTCATCAAGTATTCTTCACAGCTGATAATTTTCAATCAGACACAGTTGAACTCTTTAGAGATTTTTTTTCCTAATCAACAAACCAGCCCGTGCTTGGCAGGATTTTTTTTTTTCTTTTCTGAAATTAGATGCAAGTTACACAGAGGGGAAAATGTTTGAGATGCAACATCTGCCTATTTAGTAGGGGGGATTCGATATGAACAAATTGGTACCACAGTTGCCTGCCTCCATTGTTTTAGCTGAAGGAATTATACAAATCATTTAAATAATTTGTGCTAACAATTCCTGATCTTGTGGGTCGGTTTATGCTAGTTAACAGAGAATACAGCAGACTACTACAATCTGCCATTGTTTTTTTTTTGCACTGAAATACTGATTGTGCACAAAAAGTAGCACATGTGCTTAGTGAATTCACCCTATAATGATTAATCTGTGGAAAACTATAGACACCCATTTCTGACACAGGATTAAAAATAAATAAATCAATAAAATATAAAAGGTAATTGCCACTTTTTATCTCACAATTTAGCTATTTTTTATATAAACCCAGTTCTTAACTTTTCTTGCAAATCTGAGTTTACATTTTATAAATCTTACTTTACAATCTTGTATATCTGTTTTCTTTTTCCTGCCACAGATTGGAATAAAGGTAATAGTAAACCTTTTATCTTAAAATTCCAATTATGACAATGACAATTCTGACTTTATATCTCGCAATTCAGAATTGTGAGAAAAAAGTCTGAATTGTGAGATGAAGAAGTCCTGAGGTTTTAAAATCCCATGACAGAAATGGGATTCCTTTGCAACTTTAAATTTTTTGAAAAACTAAAATAACTCTGTTTCCTATTGGTTCTTTTTGTCATCTGTCATTAGTTCCCTATCTGTCAGTCACTCGTTGTGACGACATAGAGGGTTTACTTGAGAGCCGCAATCCGCTCTGACTTTCAGAGAAAACACCAATGAATTTTGGCTAGTAGTTTTTGCATACCTGAGCCACTCCCCGTGCATACGGGTATAAATAGGCAACAGGTGCATCCACTCTTTTTGCTTCGGAGCCGAGTGGGTGAATGATTTCTTCTCCACAAAGCCTTTTCGTTCTGACTGGAAGAAAGAAGCTGTTCCTGGTTGGCGTGACGGCACAAACAGTGGTGTCCCTGTCCCCTGGGTGCTTCAACTAAAAGTGCAGTTTCTCATCACGGACGGCTCGCGTCTTTTTAAAGATGCCGTTCTGTCCGTGTTCTCTTGGTTGAGGTCGTTACCTGTCCTCTGTCGATGGCCACGAGTGTTGCCTTCAGTGTCTGGGCATCCAAAATGCTGAAGCTGCGTTCGTGGATGACTCATGCATTCATTGCGAGCGTATGAGCATGGCTTTGCTGCGATCTCGCCTCTCTCTCCTCACGGGGAACGGAGCGGCAGCCTCTGTCTCTACCCGTCCCGGTTTCCTTGTCACGAGCAGGGGACCGCCAGCTAGAGCTCTGGGAGATCTGAGGGTCACAGTGAGAGCTTCTCCACCGGACACATCCCTGCGGACCTATCACTCCTCCCGCAGCGAATGTCCCGTACGGCTCCCGAGTGATTTCGCTGGCCCGGCTCGTGACGGTCCCAGCATTTAATTCGGTGCTCCGCCGGAGGATCGGATGTCGATCGCAGCATCGGGGGATGGGCTATCATCCTCCGAGGATGAAGATTCAGCGGGGCTGCCCCCCTCGGGTGTTGTCACCGCTGCCGAATCGGACCCGGAAGTGATGGCCTGCTTTCCAGGGCATCCGTGAATATTGGGCTGGAGGTTTGCACGCCTCCCAGTCCCGCCCTCTCACGGCTGGATGATTGGTTTCTCGGCACGGGCCACGACTCACACGGCTCCATGCACCAGTGCCTTTCACTTGGAGGAATCGTCCGTGACTTGGAGGAATCGCCGCCACTTGGAGGAATCGTCTCCCATCCAAAGCCTGTAAGCTGACGCCCGCTCTCGCGGCAAAAGCTTACGGTGCTGCAGGCCAGGCCGCCTCTGCCCTGCATTCCATGGCTATCCTGCAGGTCCACCAAGCCAAGGCACAAGGGTAGTTCTGACCCGGGGGTTGGAGGCGTAATCATCACCGAGGGCACCCCCCTGCGTCCTGAAGAGTGCATCCGCCCCGTGCTGAGACACCATCGAGGCCGGTGCGTCGAGCCTCTCGAAGGACTGCGGCGCCCTCTGTGTCCCAGTCGGCCCCTAAGTCCTCCAAAAAGAGACAATGCGGCCCTGACACGGGCAACCCGGAGATGTGGGAAGCTGCTATTTTTCACGAGATGGCAAGAATAATGCCACTCCTTCCCATGGAGGAGGGCCGGGCAGAGAATCCTTTGATCCATTTTGTTTCTGTTCCGCCGCTGGTCCAACGACCAGAGGTACCCACATTCTCGCAAAAAGAGCAATTTCCTTTTCCTCCTAGATATCAGGCTCGTGGGTTGATGGTGAGCGATGGGCTGCCTCCTCACTCTCGCCCACGACGTCCCCTATTGCCAGCAGCCAAGAAATTGTGGCGCATCTCTGGCCAGTCCCTCCGGGGACACGGGGAGTCCTGCTGTGATGAGCCAGGATGCGATGCCTGCGATTCACGCCATCCAGCACGACTTCCCAATGCTGCACCACCGCAGGTGCATCGATTGTCCCTCTGGTGCCACTCGTACGGAGCTTGGAGGCGTGGTTTGCACTGCCCAACCCATCCCGCTGGCTCATTCGGACAGTTCGACTCGGCTACGCGATTCAGTTCGCCAGGCGACCTCCCAGGTTCAGCGGCGTTCTCGAGACTTCGGTGGCAGTCCGAGGCGCACCTGTCTTGCGCTAGGAGATTGCTGTCCTCCTGGCAAAGGATGCAATTGAGCTGGTCCCTCCAGCCGAGATGAAGCAGGGGTTTTACAGCCCTTACTTCATCGTACCCAAAAAGGGGCGTTGGACTCCGGCCAATGAGCCAGGATGCGATGCCTTCTGCGCCATCCAGCATGACTTCCCACTGCTACACCACCGCGGGTGCGTCGATTGTCCCTTTGGTGCCACTCACTCGGAGCTTGGAAGCATGGCTCGCACTGCCCAACCCGTCCCGCTGGCTTATTCAGACAGTTCGACTCTGCTATGTGATTCAGTTCGCCAGGTGACCCCCGAGGTTCAGCGGTGTTCTCGAGACTTCGGTGGCAGCTCGAGATGCCCCTGTCCTGCACGACGAGATTGCTGTCCTACTGGCGAAGGATGCAATCGAGCCTGTCTCTCCAGCCGAGATGAAGTCAGGGTTTTACAGCCCTTACTTCATCGTGCCCAAGAAAGGCGGGGGCCTTCGGCCAATCCTGGATCTGTGAGTCTTGAATCAGGCCCTTCACAAGCTCCCATTCAAGATGTTGACACAGAAGCGCATCATCAGATGCATCCAGCTCCATGATTGGTTTGCAGCGGACGATTACTTTCATGTCTCGATTCTTCCTTGACACAGGCTGTTCCTACGTTTTGCATTCGAGGGACGGGCATGGCAGTACAGGGTCCTCTCCTTCGGGCTGTCCCTGTCCCCCCATGTCTTTACAAAGGTCGCGGAGGGCGCCCTTGGCCCATTATGGTAAGTGGACATCAGGATCCTCAACTACCTCGACGACTGGTTCATCATGGCCCGGTCACGAGAGCAGTTGTGCGATCACAGGGACCTGGTGCGCCGGCACCTCAGCCAGTTGGGGCTTCTGGTCAACTGGGAAAAAAGCAAACTCTCCCCCGTGCAGAAAATATGTGGTATCTCTGAAACACCTTCAGAGGCTCCTGGGGCATATGGCAACCGCAGCTGCAGTCACGCCGCTCGGATTGCTTCATATGAGACCAGCACTGGTTACACCTCCGAGTCCTGAGATGGGCATGGCGTCGCGGTACAATTCGTGTGACCATCACACCGGAGTGTCGCCACCTATTCAGCCCCTTTACAGACCTTGCCTTTCTATGGGCCGGGGTGGCCTTAGAACAAGTGTCCTGGCATGTCGTTGTCATGACGGATGCCTCCAGTACGGGTTGGGGTGCTACATTCAACGGGCAGGCAGCCTCGGGGCTCTGGACAGGGCCTCAACTGCTTTGGCAAATTAACTGCCTAGAGCTGTTGGCAGTGCATCTGGCTTTGTGGCAGTTCCAGCCATTGCTGCAAGACAAGCACGTGTTGGTCCGCACGGACACCATATTGCACTCACGTCCAGATCTCTGGGACCTCCATGTGTGGCTCCTGGACGGGATGTGGCAGACTTATGTGATCTGCCACCGGCAGTGGTAAACACAATCACTCAGGCTAGAGCTCCCTCGACGAGGCAAAACTATGCTCTGAAGTGGAGTCTGTTCGTTAACTGGTGTTCTTCTTGCCCAGAAAACCCCCGAAGATGCATGATTGGAGTAGTGCTTTCTTTCCGGCAAGAAAGTTTGGAGCATACCCTCCACCTTGAAAGTGTATGTGTCTGCTATCGCAGCACATCACGATGCAGTGGACGGCCGGTCCCTGTAAAAGCCCGATCTCATCATCAGGTTCCTGAGGGGTGCCAGAAGGTTGAATCCTCCTAGGACACCCCTGGTGCCCTCCTAGGGTCTCTCTACTGTCCTGGCTGGCCTTCAGAGGGATCCCTTTGAGCCGCTGCAGTCAGTTGAGCTTAAGTTCCTGTCTGCTAAGACAGCGCTCCTGACTGCGCTCACTTCCATCAAGAGGGGCGGGGACCTCCAAGCATTTTCGGAGAGCGAAGAGTGCTTTGTGTTCGGGCCGGCCTACTCTCACATTGTCCTGAGACCCCGGCCTGGATACGTGCCAAAGGTTCCCACCACGCCCCTTTCGCGATCAGGTGGTGAACCTGCAAGCACTGCCCTTGGAGGATGCAGATCCAGCCTTGGCGTTGCTATGTCCCGTAAGAGCTTTGCACATATACGTGGACTGCACCCGGAACTTCAGAAGCTCTGAGCAGCTCTTCGTCTGCTACGGAGGTCAGCAGAAAGGGAAGGCTGTCTCCAAGCAGAGGTTGGCCCACTGGATAGTGGATGCCATCGCCTTGACCTACCAATCCCAAGGCGAGCTGTGCCCCCTGGGGTTGAGGGCTCACTCCACACGGAGTGTTGCCTCCTCCTATGCGCTGGTGCACGGCGCCTCTCTGGCAGACATCTGTAGAGCTGCGGGCTGGGTGATACTGAACACCTTCGTGAGATTTTACAGTCTCCGTGTTGTATCCTCCAGCACCCCCGGCAGTCAGACTGGGCGGAGCAGTCTGACGCCAGGCCCAGTATCGGTGTTAGCTTGCCCGGGTTTCCGGTCAGTCCCTTTACTGGGCTAGGTGTCCATATGGCTTGATTCCCTGTGGGCGGTCCCATATGTGCATTCTTCCACGGTAAGATTTCCCTCTCAGTGAACCCGTGTCTTCACTTTGACAGACCACTCTGTCAGTCTCTGCTGGCAGCCATTCCGCCATACTCCTAGGTAGGACCTGCCTCAGAGACCCATTCCATATGTAGTACTGCCCCAGGCCTGGGTCAGTCCATATCAGTTTCTCCACATGATACCGCCCTACGGGCAGGATGTGGTCTCTGTAGCACCCTTCTCTGGAAGGCTCGCTTCCCCTCCGTTACTGCCAAGCTGTAAACAACAAACAGGAAAGGCGTGAAGCACCTTTCATGAAGGTCGAAATCCCTTTTCTTAAGAAAAAAATTTCTGTCATAGGAATAGCGGCTTGGCTATCTCCAGCAGCAATGTACTCACCTTTTGGTCCCTGCGGGCGCCAAGGTCAGCGAATTTGCGCTGGGGCGTTGGGAAGGTTACGACCTTTGCGTAGCATTTGTCTGACACGCCTCCATCAGGGAATGAGTGTTACGTACGTAACCGAGACGTTCTAGCAAATCAAGTGCACTGAGCCTGTCTCAGTATTGTCATCAGCAACACTTTATCAAGCATTAATGTTCTTAATTGATTTTCTTAGGCACTTCATTACGAGCTGGCGAAAAGCACTTTTGGCATTAGATAGAATCAATTAGCCTTGTTTCAGCAAATAAAACCATTCTGAGCTCAAAAGTACCAGAGAGTAATTTCAAATAATGGAATGGCCAGTGCTGGATCTGTTTGTGTACTTTTGTACTTAAAAAGTTATATTTAATTAGAATTGACTTTCGAGGGGCGTTCATGCGTTCACTTGAAACTTGCATGTTGCTATCCAATCACATTTTCTTACCTCCTTGACTTGTGGTTGTTTATTTATCAGGAATATTTTGAAGGCCTTTTAGTATTTTCTTAAAAGCTTTACTTCTGTACTTATCAAAGAAACTGTCAGCATCTGTTATATGGTTGCTTTTTATTTAGTTTCAGTTGTCCAGGAAAAACTTTGGCTTTACCTTTGACCTCAGAAAAAGTGATGGCCGTTTGTTTTGTCCTAAAATGGAACTTAGACATTCCATGGGCATTTAAAATATACATTCTGACCAGTATCACATTTCCCTGGTATAGAAACAAAATGTTCACAGTCTATCTTTGAATAACAATATGCACTACATATACGGTAATCCGTCTTCTGCACATCACTCCCCACATGCTTTATGCTTTTGTCTGAGATGAAAATGACTTGGAAATGAGCACCAAGACATTAATTCCTGTCAGTAAAGTAGCCTTACAGAGTTAAAATTAAAATGTGTTTTATAATAGTATGGTTTGAAAGTTAAGAGCATTTAATGAAGTGGACAAGGTCTTATCTGTTCATTCGCTGGACAGCACATGGAGGCCCACTCAGTTGTATGAACAATATATCTTCACTGACAAGCTTCTCATTAGATTTCCAGCCAACGGTTCATACAAACTCATTTCAATATTTGAGTGTTAGGACCTTCAGATAAGATAGCCTTGCGGTTTGCACGTTATGCAGATTATATGGCATAATATATTAGAGCTCAGCTGAATCACGGCCACAGAAAGCAACTGATGAATTGGTCATTCTATTGTGCAGCAAAACTGTGTATATGATTGTGTATATAATTACACATTCATAAAGCATTTTCCCCTCCAATAGTAATAATATTTTGCTGAATAATTTGTATAAGTTGAAAGGTCAAATCTGCTCAAAATCTGTATTGAAATCCAGAGAAATAGCAATGTTTGATTTGTGAACTTTTTTAAGTCAGATCTTTTCAGTATATTATTTGATAAAAGTTTAGGAAACATGTCTGAATGATCTGTTCATGAAATGGTTTATTGTGGTTCTCAAATTCAACCTACTTGTTCATTGATCCAGTCGTAGTACAGCTCACTAGAAGGAAAGATAATCAATCTTCAGTGTGTTCCTGACACAAAGCCTATTACTTGAGTTGATAATACTTAAATATAGATTGAAAGTCTTAAAAGTAAAGGTTCTTTATTGATGGTTCCATGAAGGACATTTTAACATCCATATGGGCTATTACGCATGAGGAACATTTTCATATACAGTAGTTCCTAACTATTGGTGGAAGTAGCGTGTTCACACCACAGGAACTGGGAATGATTTTGGTTATAGGAACATCTTTTGGGGGACTAAATTAGCTTCTTCGAAATAGGATCCAACCCAGCACAATAGAAACTACTGATATAAGTGTACTTTGGTTGCTGATCACATGCTGTACAAAACACAACCACCCTACGTGTTTAAAGCCATGTAAACACACAGTTTAAATATACTTACTACATAAACTAACTCCATGAACATGGAAAACAGCAATAGATTGACCGACGTCGAAGTCCAGACACTTCTCTGTCCCCCATCAGTTGTTGACATTGTTAAATGGTGCGCTTAAATGACACTGACTTACAGTGCGTCATTTCATTTCATTTCATTTCATTCATTTCATTTTATTATTTATTTATAAAGCACATTTAAAAACAACTCAAGGTTGACCAAAGTGCTGTACAGATCAGGAAACTCAAATAAAAAACAGAATCTATAACAATCTATAAGACAACATAAAAAAAATAAAAAATAGAATAATACATTAAAGACCCACACTAAGAAGATGTGTTTTAAGTTTTGATTTAAAAGAGGAGAGTGATGACACCATTCGGATCGATACTGGGAGGCTATTCCAGAGTTTAGGGCCCGCTATCGCGAAAGTGCGGTCTCCACGATGTTTTAACCTCGATCTACGAACAGAAAGCACTCCAAGGTTGCCGGATCTAAGTGCCCTGGACAGATTATGACATTTCAGAGTTACTGGTGGTGCGAATGTAACCAGCAAAATGTCCCTAGGGGAAAATGTTGTACTCAGAGGGACTGTCCTGGTGGCTAATTCCTTTCACTTAATGGTTCTTTGAGGAATGCAAATTGGTTCTTCTATTGCATCACTGAAAAAAATCCCCTTTTAGAACCTTGATTTTTAAGAGTGTAAGGACCACTTCTATACTCTTATGGTGTTTTTGCATCTAAAAAGGAAGTAATTTGGGTTTGGAATGACAAGAGCGTAAGTAAACAATGACAGAATTTTCATTTTTGAGATTAAAATTATGCACTCCTCAAGAAAAATGTTACATCTGGAAAACCTCATACCCTTTTTGGAATGTACCCCATAAGTTCCAGTGCCATGTTTCAGGTATTTATTATTTTTTTATTTTTTTACACAATCTGTGATGGTGTATTTTCCAAATAACATATTATCCATATCAAATATATCAGAAACCTTAAAAATGACACCCTTCTGCTGACTGAAAGTTTTACAGCAGCTTACCTCTCCTTAGTCATCTTAACTTTTTATTCTCTATTAGCTGAAGTAAAATTGCTGCCAAAGAAGGTATTGCAGAACAGAAGGAAGACTGCAGTTTGTTATTTGTTGCTGAGACATCAACTCTGTAATATATCTCTCCAAAATACAGCAAATAAGTTTTATATTTAGTGCAGTGAATCCAGAGCTGCATCAGACCTTGAATGTAACAGCCATTTTACTCCAGACAAAATAGAGACTGAAGAACCACTACACTACCAATCATGCTTCAGTAAATGATTCAGGGCATTGCTAAGATATAGCTCTGGAAATTATTATTATTATTTTTTTTTTTGGTGTAATGGGGCTGCTTCTTCGCCCATCCACATTTTAAAATGAGAATAATTTGCTGTGGCATGTTGTTAGGTATTTTCATTACTTTCTTAACAAGAAGCATTGCTTTCCCCTCCATATGTACAAGGAAATGAAAATTATGTTGATCACCTGAGTGTCATTTCCATGCCTAGTTTGAATAATCAACAGCATATTCAGGTTTGCATATGCAATCGATGTTAAATGAACAACAGTACTGAAAATGACAATGCTCCCATCAGCATAATTTTACAATGGCACGTCTTACATATAACTGTTGTCTCACTATGAGTTTTGTTTTAGTGCCAGTAATATGTAAATGAGTGCTATCAGTGATCATTTTCATTTTATGACTTTTTTTTTTTTAGCCGTAATTTCAAAACCCTTGATTGTATGGAATTATTAAACTGACTGGTCGATTGATTTTTATAAATAACAGCTGTATTCAGTATGGCATTCAGTAAATGGAAAAAAGATAGAACCACAGGTATCATGCTATTAGATGTCATTGTTATTTAATGACCTTTTTTATGTAATTGCAAAATAACAGTTATATTCAGTATGGTATACAGGCTATCCAGGTTGGCTGGGCTGTGCTTATTTTCTTACATAAATGCATAAAAATGCAATATTATTGATGCTGGTGTATGTTACGTCACACTGTTGACGAAGCACGAGTAAACGAGAACTGTCTTTAATCAAGGAAACTCAGGAAATAATCCACAATAGGAGCTTGAGCCAACACACGTAGAGAACGAGTAGACCTGACAAAACACAAACTGAACAGACTAGGGCTGTGTCCGAAATCGCCCCCTATACCCTTAAATAGGGCACTATATGAGGGAACAGCCATTTTTAGTGGTGTCCGAAACCATAGTGGACGTTCTCGAGTGCACTCATTCAATCCCACAATGCACTGCAAAAACGAGTGTACAACTGGTGCACGCTCAACGGCTAGAGAATGCCCATAATGCACCGTGAGAGTCACGCGCCGAATTAATTCCCGCATCTCGCCAGAAGATGGCGCCCGCAGCTGAATAATCAATCAGTTCATTTTTACAAAGCGCTCATCCATAGCATACAGCATAATGTACAACACGGGTATAAATTCATTGTAAATTGATTATTAAATTGTTTGATTAGGGTTTATACATAATTTCCGTGACAGAGTTCAAGATAAATCCTTTAATCTTACTACTGGAGCTGCTAGTTTGCTAGTTTCAAATGATTAATAAACAGCAAGCACAAACTATGCAAAAGCGGCATTCCTTCCAGTGCACTCGGTGTCCGAATTCACTACTCGTTTTCATTCACTCCTTCTAGTGAACTGAATTAGTGACCTAATGTAGGGAATAGTGAATGAGGGTATAGGGGGCGATTTCGGACAAAGCACAGTATGTAGAAAAGAGTATGCCAAAAGTCCCCGGATGGTTTACTATTTCAGGCCGATTTTTGAAGTGTGGATCCGCGCACACTCTAATGCAGGGGTGTCCAACCCTGCTCTCATGGGTAAAATTGCC
>NW_015540933.1:416996-419600 GCF_001515605.1 Sinocyclocheilus anshuiensis
AGCGTGAACTGGTGAGGACACCACTGCCTGAAAACACCAGTACATCTGTTACATGATTCATGTACCGCAGCAATTGTTCATTCCGGACTTTTAGAGCTCTGTGGTTAGAACTGCAGGTCAAACGGGTTGCGTTGAGTCCAGCAATGGCTTGAGTTGAATGATTTAAGGCAGAATCTTGCATCGCAAATTTTTTATTTTTTTCGTTGCAAAACTTTTGAGATTGCATTTGCTCACAAAACCTTTGAGTTCACCGAAGGAACTCTGCGTTTACTTGGAAAAGAACTCAAAATGTTTGTAGGCAAATGTATG
The DNA here is from genome assembly GCF_001515605.1 of Sinocyclocheilus anshuiensis. NCBI lineage: Eukaryota > Metazoa > Chordata > Actinopteri > Cypriniformes > Cyprinidae > Sinocyclocheilus > Sinocyclocheilus anshuiensis. The sequence goes on from NW_015540933.1 coordinate 417,306, forward strand.
GAAAAGTGAATGAGGATATAAAAGGCAATTTCAGATACAGTCACAATCTAATAGCAATTATTAGTTATAAGTTTTGGTGGGTTCCTGTGAATTTGTATGATCTTATTTGTATGTTTTCGTACGATCTTTTTACACCCCACTGAGGGTTAGGTTTAGCGGTTGTCCTTCATGCTTAGTTTTTTTTTTTTTTTCTAAATATTGTAAATTTTCATCAGACAAATTCATACAGAAATGGCAACTCATAAAATAACTAAAATCTAGTCTCTTTTCGTAAAAAGTATTTCGTAATATTTTATGCTAGGTAGCACATTGAACACATTTTTTTGAGGAAAAACCATTGCTAAAGAAAAACAAAAGCATTGATATAATTGTTTCTCCTAGCTCATTTTTTTCTATCACCATGTAATTTCCACAGTGCTTCCCCAAATTAGACATGGCCAAGAAATCTAAATGTGTCCTCTGAGAGATAGTTGGGTTTTAAATGGGTTTTGGAGTAGAGTGAAGGGATGGAATCAGGCTGAAATGTCCAATGTTCAAAATCGCCAGTGCGTTCCTAGAATACAAGAAAAACAAGTTCTGATTTGCTGGACCTAAAGAAATACAGGTTTTCTTCAAAACAGTGTGGATACTCTTCTCCAGAGGTGTGTTTAATGTGAACATTTTGTTTTCGTTCTTGTGCAGTCACGTTGAGAAGATCACCACATGGCATGACCCCAGGAAGACCATGACGCCCTCGGTGACCCAGATGGGTCTGCACAATCAAGCCTCCAACAACGGCAACATACAGCAGCGCTCCATGGCCCTCTCTCAACCCAACCTCGGTGAGTGTGAAAGCCGTCCCTCCCAGCAGTCCACATTCCCCATTACTCATGAAACACGTGCTCTCCTGAGCTGTTTTTACTCAGCTGGGGAGTTGCTTGCCCAGTGTAACTCCAATGCTCAATGGCCCATGACATTCACACATACATCTAATATCACACCTCTGATGTGGAATTGGGATGAACCTCATGGAGTTTAATAGATGTACAGTAGTTGTGTTCTAGCATACTGAAATACGGTTCTTTTCTTTTGCGTTTAGAGGTTTGTGCTAAGGGTTAGAGATTTAAACAAACTCCTAAAGTATTAAACCTGAGCATTACTCATCCCACTCCATTTGTGCTACACACATGAATAACACCACAAATCATCACGAAACCTCATAGCAATGTGCTAAAAACCACCCTTTACTCTTATATAGTGCACTATTTGAAGGCAACAGCCATTTGTAGTGGTGTCCGAAACCATAGTGGACGTTCTCGAGTGCACTCATTTAATCCCACAATGTACTGCAAAAACGAGTGTACAACTGGTGCACGCTCAACGGCTAGAGAATTGCCCATAATGCACCGTGAGAGTCACGTGCCAAATGAATTCCCGCATCTCGCCAGAAGATGGCGCCCGCAGCTGAATAATCAATCAGTTCATTTTTACAAAGCGCTCATCCATAGCATACAGCATAATGTACAACACGGGTATAAATTCATTGTAAATTGATTATTAAATTGTTTGATTAGGGTTTATACATAATTTCCGTGACAGAGTTCAAGATAAATCCTTTAATCTTACTACTGGAGCTGCTAGTTTGCTAGTTTCAAATTATTAATAAACAGCAAGCACAAACTATGCAAAAGCAGCATTCCTTCCGGTGCACTCAGTGTCCGAATTCACTACTCGTTTTCATTCACTCCTTCTAGTGAACTGAATTAGTGACCTAATGTAGGGAATTGTGAATGAGGGTATAGGGGGCGATTTCGGACACAGCCTAGGACTTTTAAACACAGGGAAATCGGGGAACACAGGTGACATCAATGGAACATAATCAAACTAAACGAGGACAGGACCATGACCAAATAAAGAAACACAGGAAGGACTACGGGGGGCAAAACAGGTCCAAAAGTCTGACAGTATAATTGTTATTTCAAAACATTATTTGAAAATTAATTATTTAAAATATTTCTATTTATGTGGTAGTTTGCACTGCTTAAATGCTACACAAACTCTATGCAGTCTATGAAATTATTTTCACAAACAATGCACTTTTCTCACAAGTGGTCCTTCTGGTCCATCTGGTTTGCATCCAATATTTTTCAAATTACAAAGGAAGAAAGGTGGCACTTGATAAATATACTGGATTATTTTTGTCAGACTGCAGCGGCAGCCAGTGGTATTTTTCTCAATTCATATGTGACCCAGGACCACAAAACCAGTCTTAAGTCGCTGGGGTATATTTGTAGCAATAGCCAAAAAAACATTGTA
>NW_015540933.1:420599-431653 GCF_001515605.1 Sinocyclocheilus anshuiensis
ATACATCAATGGAAAGCTTATTTATTCAGTATGTATAAATCTCAATTTAAAAAAATGTACCCTTATGACTGGTTTTGTGGTCCATGGTCACATATAGTTTTGGGCTGAGGCCACAATGTTGTTTCTCCAATCACGTACTTCGTGAGGTGTGAAGAGACTAAATATTTGGTGGTCCCAAAATGTGCTGTTCAGATCAGAAGATTTCTAATAGTATTAATGTAATCAACATCAGATATTCCTGTCTGTTATTAAGTTAAGGCAGGTACTCCTTGAATAACCTAGAGCAGGGCTGTCCAAACTCGGTCCTGGAGGGCCGATGTCCTGCAGAGTTTAGCTCCAACCCTAATTAAACACACCTGAACCAGCTAATCAAGCTCTTACTAGGCATAGAAACTTCCAGTCAGGTGTGTTGAAGCAAGTTGGAGCTAAACTCTGCAGGACACCGGCCCTCCAGGACCGAGTTTGGACAGCCCTGACCTAGAGGGATATTATTTACTTTTAGTGAAGTAGATTTATATAGCCACTTCATGAGGGCTGGCAGAACTTTTAAGAGAGACTAGTATAGTCATATAAGATGTTTTGATGTTATATATACTCCTCTGCTATTGAGATAAATGGGAATGCTAATGGATAGTTTCTCCTGATATTATACACCTTACTGTCATTGAAGAGACTTGACAAGTATGGGCTGAAATGAAATCAGTTTCAATTAAATGTGTTAATATACTTAAAGCAACAAACTTTTTGTCCAGCTCTTATTTTCGGCTTAAACTTTTCATGAGAGAATTTTACATTAAAGAAGCCTCAATATAACAGATGCTGCTGTTATGCGCAAGATCCCATTTTTAAGAACTGAGTGAGAGATTTAGACTTTAATTAGACTTGGTTGTTCACCAAAGTCTCAGCAATCCTGCCTAACATCTTGTCACAAACCTTTTCCTCTGACAAAGAAATATTTGCTTGACATTATGATTAGAGTAATTGCCTAAATGCGGTTTAAAACAAATGAAGATGATAGACAAGTTGATTTTTAAGGCTTATTTTCTGTCATATTACGTCAAGCTTCAAATAGGAGCAGACCATTTCACTCTTGTGATGTGGAATGGCTCACATTGCTGAACATGTGAAAATATGCGCTCCACAACATCATGTGGGCGCTTTATCTATTGTGGTCTATGGAGAAGCAATTACAGTGATTTACTACAGACACTAATTAAACCTAATTGAGCATTATGACATGCTATCGGGGGAGTGTTAATGAGTGGTTGTCGTCATGGCATGATGGGAAATCAACCATTGAGATCTTGTAACTGGTGTAGCGACTAAAACATGTAGCATTGATTTGACTCCAGTGTTCAAATGTTCAAACCTGGATTTTTTTAATTGTATATATTTGAAATATGTATATATTTCTGTATGAATTTATGTATTTTAAAAGTACATGTTACTTTTTAAATTCATTTTTTACATTTTAATGTGTATTTGATATTGAGCTATGTAAATGTACCACCTAAGACTGGTTTATATCTGCATGAATTCCATTCTGGTCCATTGCTGGTTTAGTTGATAATGATATTGGTTTGTTAACCTTGTTGACTCTCAATAACGCTATTGTTGCACCATATGTGCAATGCATGCTACATTACATAACTTTTATGTGCCTTTTGGTTCATTTCTAATATCAGTGTTTTCTGACATCGAAGTTTCGCATTAACCTTTAATTCGGTTTTCTGTAAATGTTATTCCAAAAATAATCCTGCTAGGTTCCTACTCAAATATTTTGCACTGAAATAGGAGCTTTGATTAATGATGCATGAGTTTCAAACAGTACAGCCCCCTTCACTGGACCATCATAGGAGAAATCTAATATTGAACATATGGTAACAAACTTAAGGTATTGGGCAGTAAACAGTGACTGTGCCTCCAGCAACTCCATATTTGTAAGGAGCTGTCAAATTGCACATCAATTATTGATTCATATGTTACTTTTTGACTTAACCTTTTTTTTGCTGCAACTAAAGAAAAGGTTTGTTTGGTAATTGATTATGTTTCTTGATTATTTATTTCTTGCAAATGCATTCTGGTTGTTATGGTCTGTGAGTGGTGAACAGAAGATGTTATTTTGGCAACCGTGTCTAACTATGTATAACTGTTTCATTTGGTGGGAGTCCTGTCAATGAGCCATAGAAGATCAACATATGCGTCTTGTGAATTTACAGACATAACACCAGTAGTTAGTAGCAATGGTGTTGATTCAGATGTTTTAAAGCTTCTCATAGTTTATTCATACTCTATGAGTCATGTCTCGAAAAACAAATCTACCAATTTGAATATGATGATTGTGTTTCATCTTTGATCGAGCTGTAGATGGATGACTGTTCTTTGTCCACATACAAAGTTTGGAGTGCTCACACTTTCGGCCACTGAGAGGACCCTGAAGCACAATGTTGTTGCTGGATGGGTCAGGCCAGCAGTACGTCAGCTCTTTAAAATGAACTGCAGGTAGTGAGGGCTGCACGAACAGCACGTACACCTGCTCAGAGCAATACCCGTGAACTTCTGCAGACCTGCACATACAGGGATGTATTTGCCTGCATCTAAAAATACATTGGAAATGCCATTCATATAGAAATAGCCTCTTTTAAGATGTTTACAAATGCGGAATTGAAATTAGTGAAATTAATGTGATTTGTGGGGCTTAAACTTAAAGATGTCTAGGTCCTATAACTATCATTAAAAACTAATCTTAAAAACTTAAAAAAAAAAAGAGAGAATTAAAAAAAATATATGTTTTAGTGTTAGGAAATGTTTTGGCATAGTATTTTTTGGTAACACTTTAGTATAGGGACCAATTCTAACTATGAATTAGTTGCTTATTTGCATGCCTATTAATAACATATTGGCTGTTTATTAGTACTTAGAAAGCACATACACTGAAAAAAAGGATACTACATTTTTTTTAAGGTACGTTTTTTGCAAACAATTTATTTTAGCTACATTTAAATTAAAAAAAATGTTGAAAGTTAGTCAACTAAATTGGTTTATTTAAAAGTGAAACCACTTGCCTTTAAAAAAAAAGTAAATTAAAATGAACCATTTTTTCAGTGTATTATGCATTAACATATTCTATATCCTCAATCCTACCCAATACCTAAACTTAACAACTACCTTACTAACTATTAATAAGCAGAAAATTAGGAGTTTATTGAGGCAAAAGTCATAGTTAATGGCTTGTTAATAGCGAGAATTGGTTCTTAAAATAAAGTGTGACCCGTTTTTAAATATGCATCTTATAATTTAAATATTAATAATTCAAAAATATATGGTCTGGTGGGCAGTTTTTGCAGTACTTTTTAGTACTTTGTATTCAGTTATGCTACTTTGTTAATCAATTAAATCAAACATTATCATTAGAAATACAGTATGTATGAAAGACATTTTTGAATAAATGACAAAGCTGTGTACGATTTTTTTAAACAGTACTTTTTACTTGGTTATGTTAAAGTTTAATTAAAAATTATAAAATTATTTTAAAAAGACATTTCTTAGAACTTGACATTTACATTTAAAAACATATTTCTTAAAGTCTTCTCCTTTTTATGATTTGATGCTTAGACTTAAAAATCTGTCATTCACCCACAGAAACAACATTTGTTTTCAAAATCTCCAAGTTCTTTAGTCTGAAATCCAGTTTCATAAAAATCCATATACACAAAGAACCCAAAAGGCAAATGTTCCAGTGTAATTGAATCTTGTTTGAAATGTTTTCCTCAGTGGTTGCCACTTAAGCATGGTAAAACAACATGCTCTTCAATCCTTGTAAAGTGAATCTACTAAAATGCATTTTAAACATGAAATTAGCTTTACACACATCCCAAGCTTCTCCATATGAGAGCTTTCCGCACTAACTTATACTCAAAGTCTCTAAAGTCTCAATACGCTGGCAATTCAGTAGTTGGTTGTGACCTGTTGTCTTCTCTCCAAGTGTGACTTTATTGGACTCTATAACTGGTTTGTCCATTCTCCTCACTGCATCGTCAGATCTATGCTGATCTCATTCAGCAATCTCATTATTCCTAAATTGGCCTCCCAAAGATTATCCTCAGCTCATCGTCTGCTCTTCACACAGCTCCTCCATTCACCTCAGCTGAGCCATCCACACATACCATAAATTCAGTCTTAAATCTGCTCTTTTCATCTCTTCGGTCGCCAAGACCAGTCATGGGTGGACTGTGTTGTGGAATAATTGCGTGCTGGTACCGGTCCAAAGCACACATACTTTTTCATCTTATAAGGATTGGACTGCATTTTCCCTCCTTGTTCGTGACCCTGTAGTAGATGATTGGAAGGCAGTGAACTCCTCTAGAATAACAGCAGCAATCAGGAAGCCCCTGTTAACCCTTGCCCCGGCCGCTTTGCTCTGAGCAGAAACCCGCGTGATGGATGATGGCCTACCTGCTTTTGAAATGACATGTGAGGGGAGATCCGAAATATCTGAAAAACAAGTTTTGATTGTTTCAAGCTGCGTATTAAGTGGATGCCAAATAATACGAAAAACGAAAGGCAAAATGCCACATACAACATCCATTATTGAAGTAAGAAACATTTTTGGAAAGTAGAACTGCTTAAAAGACGAACTTTCAAATAGCTGATATTCTGTCTTTTGTTACATACTTTTTTCACTTTTGCATTTAAGTTGTACTTTTTATCCCCATAATGCACTTTGAATTCCCCAGTCAGCCAGAGAACAAAAGAAGAAAGGCCTCCCTCAAGGTGAGTCTGTTTAAACTCAGTGCGCAGGCAAAACTACCGCTTCAAGATTGAACGATTACAAGCACTAATGATTAGCGCTTTAATTATTGCTGTGAAATTGTTCCTGGTGATGAGGATTTGATGAAGCCGCTCATGTTCATACAGACAATAGTGTTTTCAGTGTTGGTAAACTCTGCCACATTTTTGTTCCTCGTGTATTTGGTTGTATGAGCAAACTCACAAAGCGGTGATCCAAATATTTGGGGCCTAATTTATAAAATGCACATACGATTGGATTCATCTCATGGTGAAAGACAATCAGGATTTATAAGGGCAAAAATTGACATGAAATGACATGAATTGACACGAAATGTTCTTATGCATAGTAATTAATAAACTATGTTGGATTTTTTTTTTTTAAAGTTGTGATTTTAAAAATCACAACAATCACAACATGCATTAACACACAATATGCATTAATATTATATATTATAATAATTATATGTTTGAATGAGTTGTTTGAATCAACTGTTTTGTGGTTTGTCACTAATGCATCAATTGTATATGAGTTCCTGGGGGAAAATACATATATACAAATCGTATAATAATAATAATAATAATAATGTTTTGCATTCATGTACATTTTATGAATCATTAATCTGAACATTTTGGAAATATGTGTAGATTTCAAATTTAGAATTATTGTATGCATGTCTTTGAAGACATTTTAACCGAGGTTCCTCCAGGGGTGTCTCTGTAATTTGCTTTGGATAAAAAGGTGTCTGTTAATGGCAAAATAAATATTTTGGTGTCTATATCTTGTTTCCTCCTGTTGTTGTGGCATCCCAGTTGATTGCATGCTTTTGTCCACTATATCTTTTTTCATCTCATTTCAAATTGGCTCAGTGTGAAAACAACAATTGAGTCCTGCACCAGAAGGACTTCTATCTGTGCTGCATCTCATCAAGGAAATGGTCATGTCTTAAAAAGAAAATAATAATAATAATAACCTTGAAGTTATTATATGCTTCTGAAGGTTCATGGAAATGCTGTCGGCTTGCTGATTAATCATAGAATTTGTGGCTGCCGACTAAAATTATCAAGGACAAACCTGCAGAGTGAAAAGAACAACATATGAAATCAGTGCCAAATGATCCCAAGTTCTATTTTGGGGTAGTGTTATAACACTGAGTGGAAGAGAGGGTTATAACATACATTCAATTTCAGTAGATCTATGTACCTTTATACTCTACAGTAATAATGTGCTCTGATGTAACGACTGACTGAGTTATAAAGGCTTGTGTGTTGGGTTATTTATATATCTGATATTTCTTATGCAAGTGATTTACGGTAGATTAATTGCAGACACTGTTCCCCTGCAGAGACAAAGTGTCTTTCTCAGGAACGCAGTGGTTCTGGAATTTAACAGCCTCCAATTATGAGCTTTAATTTGTAGTCACTAGGTTGCATCACCAAAGATAAGGATTGTTAGGTAATGTTAACAAGATTAGGATCCTCACATCTTCCTCCTTCTCTTGTATCCTTTCTGTTTTATCCTTCCTGTTGCACCATTTCCTTTCATTTTTCCCCCTTTTCTCATAGACCCATTTCTTTAGCATTTTTCTTTTCATTTCCTCTGGCATCATTTCCATTCTGTATTTTTTCTTTTCCTCTTGCATCCTTTCTTCTTGCACCATTCCATTTTTTTTTCTTTGCTTTTATACCCTTTTCTTTTCCCCTTTCCATTCAATTTCCTCTTACACCAGTCATTTCCATGTGTATGTCAGTGTGTATCAAATCGAGCGGCAGCTCTCAAACATTGGTGTGAAGACACAGCAGAAATCAAAACGTGCCACAGGAGTGGTTAAAGGAGATTGTTTGATCTTCTTTAAGTGGTGAAATATCCTGTTTATTCCTCTTCCATGAATAAGTGGTGACATGATATTCTTGGGTCTTGATTGCTCTTCACCATCCCATTTTGGCATGCTGTCATCACTGCCTTTCATTACTCAAGATCTTTTCAGAGGGATTTGTCTTGTTTTACTTCCCAAAAAACAAAAATGCAGGAAGGTACATATAAGGTACGAATAAAAATCGTGTCCGTACACTTAATTATACTGTATTACATGTTTGTGCAAAGATGAAACAAAATGTCCCTTTCAAGATGTATTTATACAGACGCAATGTCTTTAATGCCATTTAAGCTTCTGTGCCATTCATTTAAATGGACGTAGGAAATATCAGTCACAGACCCCAGCTGTGCCAAGCAAAAATGGAAAAATATTGCATCACAGAGGGCTGAAAGTACAGGGTACATTTGTGCCATGTATTATATACCATATGATGTTGTTTGTAATTCATAATTAAGCCTGAATATGAAATGCTGTGCTAGAAATCACCCATTCACATGTATAATTTGGTCAGTCTAACAAAGTCTTAATGTATACACATTTTAATAATGAATAATTTACCTCTTGAGAGTGTTTTGATAGTCTGTGTATTTGCATAGTTACATATTAACATGCGTGAGCTGTAGTTATGAACTGATAGCCTGAACCACTCATCTGTGCTCTGAAGAGATTCTTTAATTTGATCTCAGGTCTCAAGAAGTATTGATTTCCTTGACGGACTTCTGCATGTTTCATTCCACATGGACAATTTCGTCCATTTGAATTCAAGATGGAATCGTTTTTGTTATTCTATCTGTATGGTTTATTTGATTATATGAAATATTTCCATTTCACTCCCCTAAGTAAAAGTTTTACTAATAAGGAAAAGCTGCTGAGCACATTTGCATAATATCCATTTTGTTCCGGGTTTCGTAATCATGTGCTCAACAATTAAATAGTCCATGCTTCCTTAGGGGTATGTGGTGTGTTATCATTTTATTCGCTTGTGTTTGATAACTTTATTTCATCATAGTTTTTTTTTTTTTTTTTTGGACAACATTAATGAGCAATTCAATAGCTCCATTTATCCACTCTAAAATGCTTTGCAAAGACATTCAGTTGTCATAATACTTTCTTATTTCAAACTCTGCAAAGCTCAAACTCTCTCATTCTCTCATATTCACTCATATGTCAGAGATAGCGTAGAGTCAGCTGGTCATTACCGTAAAATAAACTCTGACATGGAGCACTGGGGTCTTATATTACCCTGATGGGGTTTATTTTATAATAATGACTGGCTTAATGTACATTATCCTGTTCATTATCCGCATTATCCTGACTCCTCACCAAATAAATAAATATGTGACCATTAAAGTGCCCCTATTATGCCATTTTTACGGTTCCTAATATTGTTTAGGGAGTCTCCTACAATAGGATTACATGCATGCAAGTTCAAAAAACGCTTTTGTTTTCTCAAAATAGGCATTTAATATCACCTCATTTTCCAACGATTCTCAAACGATTCGTTCCAAGCAGTTCAAAGATTCAGTCTCTCTAAACACCTCCTTTCTGTGAGCCTGCTCTGCTCTGATTGGTCAGATGGCCTAGTCTGTTGTGATTGGTCTATCCTGCGGTGAATCCCGCGTTGAACTCTCCAAGATTAAAGAAGCAGTTGTCAGTAGAATTACGTGTTTGTGGGTGGGGTGAAGTTGTTCACGGCTGGCTAATGTAGAACATAGGCGCGCATTATGCAAATGTGTTACCCTGTCACGTGTAGCCATCACGGAAGTGGGATTCGAATTACTAACGACTCGTTTCAGCTGTTCAGAGTCGATTCTTTATTTTGGGAGACAATAACTTTATTTATCGTGCACTTTCAGCTTTACAACTTTGCAGATCATTTACATTCACATACAGCTACATTACACACTGCATGAAAGGCAATATTGGAAATGGCATAATAGGGGCACTTTAAATTATAAGTTGAATTTAAATTATATTCAAATTGCACCTTTTTATTATCTTAAAGCTTCTGCTAAGAAAAAAAATAGCCCATTACAATGCACAAAACAATTGGTCTTGCAACAAGAAAACGACACCTGGAACGATATTACATTAATATTATTACTAAAGACCTCCAAGGTAATTTTCACCCAAAAAAAGACCTCACCTCTAAAAAGACAATATGTGACCCTGGACCACAAAACCAGTCATAAGAATCAATTTTTCGAAATTGAGATTTATACATCATCTGAAAGCTGAATAAATAAGCTTTCCATTAATGCATGGTTTGTTAGGATAGGACAATATTTGGCCGAGATACAACTATTTGAAAATCGGGAATCTGAGGGTGCAAAAAAAAATCAAAATATTGAGAAAATCGCCTTTAAAGTTGTCCAAATGAAGTTCTTAGCAATGCATATTACTAATCAAAAATTAAGTTTTAATATATTTACAGTAGGAAATTTACAAAATATCTTCATGGAACATGACCTTTACTTAATATCCTAATGATTTTTGGCATAAAAGAAAAATCAATAATTTTCACCCATACAATGTATTTTTGGCTATTGCTACAAATATATCCCAGCGACTTAAGACTGGTTTTGTGGTCCAGGTTCACATATGTCATTATTCATCTTATGTTGATTCAGTTCAATAACAGTATCAATGCTGCAAAGTTAGTCAGTTATGAAATATGAAGAAGGCAGTGTCATGATTCAGCTCAATTCAGTTCAATAACAGTATAACTGCTGCAAAATTTGTCAGTTATATTATAGTCATTCAAGTCATTCAATCATTCAAGTCATGCAGTCATTATCGAGACCTGGATAAAACCAGAGGACACTGCTACTCCTGCAGGACTATCCAATCATTTCTCTTTTTCCAACTCCCCCCGTCTGACTGGAAGAGGTGGAGGTACTGGTCTGCTTATCTCTAATGATTGGAAATTTAATCCTTTACCATCTCTGAGTATCAACAGCTCATTTGAATCACATTCAGCCATTATTACCCACCCTCTTAAAATCCATTTTATAGTTGTTTATTGACCCCCAGGACCATTAGGTAACTTCATGGAAGAATTAGATGCGCTGCGCTCAACCTTTCCTGAGGATGGTACTCCCCTAGTTATGCTTGGAGACTTCAACTCAACCGCAATTATACGAAGCTACGAGAATAGTTTTGTGCGCAAAGAAAAAAAAAACGACTTTCTTCAACAATTCGTCTCCTCCGTATCACCCTGTAGCGCCATTTTGGAGAGTATCAGCTGGACGTAAACAATGTATGCTGTTCTGTGTCAGCTGCGTCACGCCGGATCTGTTTCCTACATTGTTGTGATTTGATCTGAATGGAAACAGCATATCCGTGTGACGCAGCAGACACAGAACAGGAAACGCTGTTTACGTCCAGTGGATATTCTCCAAAATGGCATCAGGGTGATGCGGAGGAGACGAATTGTTGAATAAATTCTTTATTTTTTTTCCTTTTGCACACAAAAAAGTATTCTAGTAGCTGTGAACCACTGATGTCACATGGATTATTTTACAGATCTCCTTGTCTCGCTTCTGGACTTGGGAACATTACAGTTACGTTGCTGTCTATGCAGAGTCAGACAGCTCTCAGATTCCATCAAAAATATCTTAATTTGTGTTCCGAAGATGAATGAACATTTTTGGGTGAACTAACCCTTTAACTAACGCTACTCACTAATCAGGCAAGCATCTGGACCTTATTTACACAAGACACTGCTCCACTGATCATGTACTGGTTACTCCACTGCACACCTCGGATCACTTCCTCCTCACTCTTAACCTCAACATGGTACTTGACACAGCACATACCCCTCCACATGTCACTTTTTGACGTAACCTATGCTCACTCTCACCCTCCCGGCTATATGCAATGGTTTCATCTTCGCTTCCTCCCCCTGAACAGTTATCATCTCTTGATGTTAAGAGTGCTACTGATACTTTCTGCTCCACTCTTACGTCTTGTTTAGACAGTGTCTGCCCTTTGTCTTCCAGGCAAACTCGTACCACCTCTTCTGCCCCTTGGCTATCTGATGTTCTCCGTGAGCATCATTCTAAGCTCAGAGCTGCAGAAAGAGTATGGCACAAATCACAAAATCCTACTGACCTTAATGTATATCGATCACTCCTTCTTCCTTTCATTGCAAAAACACTTGAACGAGCTGTGTTCAACCAAGTCTCTGCCTTTGTCACACAGTAAAACCTCCTGGACAGCAACCAATCTGGCTTCTAGTGTTGCTTTCGTCAACGAAAATTATGACTAAATATCGTCGTCAACAAACATTTATCACGTGACGAAAACGAGACGAGACACAACGAAAATGCTGGTCATGTGACGATGACTATAATTAAATGTATAATGCAATATTGTTGACGAATAAAA
>NW_015540933.1:431685-435177 GCF_001515605.1 Sinocyclocheilus anshuiensis
AAACGACTAAAAACACATCTGTTCCACCTTTATTTGACCCTCTAACTCTAGCACTTTCTATTCTATTTTAAATCTACTTCATCTATTTATCTTTTTTGTATTTAAAAAAAAACCTAACTTTCTATTTTTATTCTATCTACTTGTTTTTCTTTGTGTGTGTGTGTGTGTATGTATGTCGCTTTTGGATAAAAGCGCCTGTTAAATGACTAAATGTCAATGTAAATTATGAAATATGAAGGTAGATAGTGTCATTATTCAGCTCAATTCAGTTCAAGTTTTGTCAGTGCAGTCAAATTGCAATCAAATATTATTGAAAATTACATGTCTTCTAAACACCAACTAAGCAAGCTAATGCACTCTTAAAAATAAAGGTTCCAAAAGGGGGGTTTCAAAGCGATGCCACAGAAGAACCAGTTTTGGTTGCCCAAAGAACCTTTCTGTGAACAGTTCTTAAAATAACCATTTTTTCTTAGTGTGCAGAACATTTGAATAATCTAAAGAAAATGTTTTCATTGTAAACAACCTTTTGTGGAATGCAAAGTTTCCATGGATGGTAAAGGTTCTTTGTGGAACCATTGATGCCAATAAAGGACCTTTATTTTTAAGAGTGTGGCAAAAGTGCGACCTAAATTAATGGACACAGAGTGGTTTACAATTAGTGGATTGATATGATTCAAAAATTCCTCCTGGAAGTAGATGGGAAGGATGAGTTGTACTCTATCCGGCAAGTTGAAATATGAATGTAGAGCAGCTATTTAGCAGGTGGTAGCCGACTGGATTCTTCCAGAGAGCCATGTAATAAGTCACAGTCACACACATACAGTATAGTACATTCATTCTTTACCCAAATCCAGTATTACACTGTAAGATCTCATAGGGCAGGGTCATGATATTTTTCCGGCCCCTGTCTTCGTCAATATTGCCTCTGCCAGCAGCTAACCTCCATAAAAGTGTCCGGCTGACTCATCACAGCTGCCTTCACTGTTTTATCACCCCATGAACTCAACTCCTTAATCAAACTCCCACGGGGCATTGAGACTTCAGACTATACTGCAAATAGTGCTACAGAAATAGCAAAAACTCCCAAAGCCAAACATTTACTCTGGTATCTTACCTTAGTTAGGCGTTTAAAAGTGTGGATGTTTTGCCAACCACCATAAAACCTCACAAGAAGAAGGACTTACATTGTGAGTGATGTTTACTTGAGATATTTGCTGCTTGCTCAAGTTAGTTAATTAAAATGAGCTAATACGACATTTAATGTGTAATCCCTTTAAATGTGCAAAACATAAGTTGTACATAATTAATTTGTTGAAACCACATTAATAATTTTGTTGGTGTAAACAGTAGTAACCCAAGCAGGGGATTTCCAGTACTCTGCATGCTTTGCAAGGGACTGGATGGGGAGAGAAAATATCAAACTTAAATGCTATTTTATGTGTGTCTGAGCAAGATTAAAAAGGAGAAGACTTATTAGTTGTTAATGTTCTGTTGTGCTTGGATTTAAATAAGTTTCCGTCGTGTTTGTGGTTTTGTGAGTTACAATTATGGAGCCTGTGTTTATGTACTTTGTGCTTGTGCAATTTTATTCCAATGATTTGTTTTGAAAGGAATGTTGCTTTGTTCAGAAAGAAATTGCCATGTAAATGTCAGTGGGATGACTAACTAGTCTTTTCTTCCTTGCAGTTTCCACCCACACCAAACAATGGGACTCGTAAGGAATTAAACAATTCCGGATTGTTAATGATTCAATTATCAATTCTTTTATGACTTCAGATGCAAAAACCTCTTAAGTCCATCTGAGATTTTTCTTTAAAATGAACATTTTATCGGTTTCCTATTAAAATAACATAGGGTATTTATGAAAAATACGGCATTCAATAACTGATTAATAACTTTTCATTGCCATTAAAGTGAAATTATTGAGCCTAGGAGCCTTTTAAATATATTCATTTAAAATAAAATATTTTTGCAACTGAAATCTTCAAATATTTTTATAAAATAAAATCCATAAATTATGAGACTGTTTCAGTATTTATTCATTTTTAAACCATTCTTGCCAGGGTTTTGTTTACGTTACATAGATTTGAATGACTTTTACAGCCTTTTTTTAGAGGTGTCATAAATGCTGTCTAGCAATTGACCTTAACTATTAAGTGGAAAACGATAACACATTTCATTCATGTATTTTTTATAACAAATTTGCTTACAAACTGCATAATATGTATCTTTAACTACAGTCATATAAGCACGTTTAGGTCTCACAGTTAGTTGTAAGCTGTATGTGATTAATTCACTAAAAGGAAACTGTTCATTTGTTTTTAATTTGCTGAAATGATCCAGCTCATGCTGTAATCACAATGGTCACAATCACAATTTTTTTTCTTGTATCCCAATGCTAATTACATGTGGTGAAGTTACATTTCATTTAGCATGCTAATGTGCGCTGTTGCTAGCTAATAGTTAATTGGAAGACATTCAGTAGGGTTACTTCAACACAACTAATTTTATTGCAACTTGCTCTATTCATTTAGGTTTCCAGCTACGCAAGGTGTTTGAGTAGAGTTCACAGTTGAATGTAATTTTAAAGGGTTAGTTCACCCAAAAATGAAAATTAGCCCATAAATTACTCACCCTCAAGTCATCCTGGTGTATATGACTTTCTTCTTTCAGACGAAACCAGTTGGAGTTATATTAAAAATTGTCTTTGATCTTTCAAGCTGTTTAATGCTACTCAGTGGGTGTTGCATGCTTCAGTCCAAAACAAGTTAAATAAAAAGCGCCAATCCATAAAAAAAATTGTCTCACACGGCTCCGGGGGGTGAACAAAGGCCTCCTGTAGTGAATCGATGTGTTTTTGTAAGAAAAATATCCATATTCAAAATGTAATAATCACTTTATGTGAGCTTGAGCTCACTGTTGTAAACAGAAGCAGTTTCGGGGGAATGATGTATGAGGTCAACTTTGTGCACGCGCTGCTCAGAAGTGACGCATGCGGAAACGCAGCGGAGAGATCAAAACAAAACAACGGTCACTAATTAGAAGTACAAAACGAGGATTTGTAAAGAAGTATGTCGGAGGATTTTGATATAAGCCAAGAGGAGACTGGTTTACCTTTGCTAAAGTAAGGAAACTTTGCTTCCTTTACTCCTGTTAACAAACGTTGGTTTTCACGAGACTCACCGACGCATGAGCAGCGCTGACCTCAGAGGTCATTCCCCCGGAACTGCTTCCCTTTACAACAATGAGCGCAAGCTACATTAAAGTGATTATTACGTTTTGAATATGGATATTTTTCTTACAAAAACGCATCGATTCGCTACAGAAGGCCTTTGTTCACCCCCCGGAGCCGTGTGAGACACTTTTTTTTAATGGATGGGTGCTTTTTATTTAACTCCTTTTGGACTGAAGCATGCAACACCCGCTGACTGAAATGATAGAGCTTGAAAGATCAAAGACAATTTTTAATATAACTCCGACTGGATTCGTCTG
>NW_015540933.1:435606-437866 GCF_001515605.1 Sinocyclocheilus anshuiensis
GCATCAGTCCAAAAGAAGTTAAATAAAAAGCGCCCATCCATAAAAAAAGTGTCTCACACGGCTCCAGGGGGTGAACAAAGGCCTTCTGTAGCGAATCGGTGCGTTTTTGTAAGAAAAATATCCATATTCAAAACGTAATAATCACTTTAATCTAGCTTGCGCTCACTGTTGTAAACAGAAGCAGTTTCGGGGGAATGATGTATGAGGTCAACTTTGTGCACGCGCTGCTCAGAAGTGACGCATGCGGAAACGCAGCGGAGAGATCAAAACAAAACAACGGTCACTAATTAGAAGTACAAAACGAGGATTTGTAAAGAAGTATGTCGGAGGATTTTGATATAAGCCAAGAGGAGACTGGTTTACCTTTGCTAAAGTAAGGAAACTTTGCTTCCTTTACTCCTGTTAACAAACGTTGGTTTTCACGAGACTCACCGACGCATGAGCAGCGCTGACCTCAGAGGTCATTCCCCCGGAACTGCTTCCCTTTACAACAATGAGCGCAAGCTACATTAAAGTGATTATTACGTTTTGAATATGGATATTTTTCTTACAAAAACGCATCGATTCGCTACAGAAGGCCTTTGTTCACCCCCCGGAGCCGTGTGAGACACTTTTTTTTAATGGATGGGTGCTTTTTATTTAACTTCTTTTGGACTGATGCATGCAACACCCGCTGAGTGCCATGAAACAGCTTGATCAAAGACAATTTTTAATATAACTCCGACTGGATTCATCTGAAAGAAGAAAGTCATGTACACCTAGGATGACTTGAGGGTGAGTAATTTATGGGCTAATTTTCATTTTTGGGTGAACTAACCCTTTAAGAAGACCCATTTCCTATGTGTGGAACCACTGTGAACAATTGATTCAGCCAAAGAATTTGCCTGTCAAGTGCCAAAATGAGACACTGCTACAATGCTTTCTACATGCACAAGTGCATCACTGTCCAATTTCTTTGGCACGGTCGACAGCAACATCCAGTTACACCTTTAACAGAAGCTGTACACATTTCCGGAGTTCTTTTAATAGATCAACATCTTCTTGGAGAAACGATGCTTGATGTGCCACTCTCCTCCACCCGTCTTCCTGGCTGTCGCACAATTTCAGCTTGAATCGTGATGGCCAGGAGTGTTTTGTCTTTTGAAGTGCTACCATATGTTTTTTTCTGACACTTGAGTTCGGCTATAGTGTATTTAGAGTGTATTTTAGAGTCCAAGACACCAGCAGAATCAATAGGAACTCCATATTCTTCCGAGAAACATGCATCTGAGGCCTTCTGGTGAAGTTGTTTTGCTGAGCCAGGTGCTTTTAAAATGTGTTTGGAAGTTGACGTAAAAATGTTTTCTCAGTGAGGCAGTAAGATGTAACAGTAGAGGGTAATGAAGGATCTTTGTGCGCTTTGATTAATTACCACTTGTTTGTAGCCATTGATTTGCCTTTTGTACATGAAACACCAATAAATTACTATAAAAGACGCTTAGAACAAAGCAGTTAACTCAAAACAGCCAAATATAGATGCCTTCTTTCGTATCTATTAGTTTTAGCAGCATCAGAAAAGGAATGTTTAGGAACAGGAAAAGCACAGGTCAAGAAGATCAGATCCAGATCCATGAATCCCCATGAGCTCATGTTCAGATTGAGAGCGAGAACGGAGTATTGCATGACATGTTTTACACCTAGCCATAAATCTTGAAAAGATGTAATATGCCAGAGACAGCCTTGATATTTACTACCCCATGTTTTTAATACAAATGAGCCAAAATAAAAATACAGGCTACACAAGCATCTCTGAAAGTAACTGACCTTTTTTGAACCTTTACATATGAATCTTTGCAGATTAAATTTTACCTTATAAAATAGTGTCACCTAGAGGTGTATTTGTGAAATGGCTCATATTACATAGTGAAGAATGTCTCCATCTGCTGGTGACTGATGGTAGTACTGCATCAGGATTTTGTTTTGACCTTTTAGGAGGCCAGGGATGGGTAGAGTGGCAGAGTGGGTATCGCTTTCTTCATATTATATAAAATCAAGAGTTTGCATTTGACCGAGGCAATGAAACATTTAGTTTAAAATTAGCTTCTTTAGCTGTGGTTGAATTTAATTTTATATACATCATTTATAATATATTTTTGTTCATTATACATTATACATTTTGCTCAATTTGAACTTTTAAATGTATTCTTTCAACAGTGTGATACATTTATTTCATTTATTCAACTACATGTTTTAATATATCATGAATGATTTATATAAAACA
>NW_015540933.1:438176-452582 GCF_001515605.1 Sinocyclocheilus anshuiensis
CCAAAATAAATAAATATGAAGGGTTCAGATGCAAAAGCCTCCAAGTGCCATCTGAAATTTTCTTCTAAAATTAGCATTTTTATCAGACTCCTATGTTTAAGTTCAGTAATTTTACTTTAATGCCAATGTACAGGTCATTTTCTATGCCATTAAAGTGAAATAAATTAACATAAATATAGGAGCGTGATAAAAATGCTAATTTTAGAAGAAAATTTCAGATGGCACTTGGAGGCTTTTGCATCTGAACTCTTCATATTTATTTATTTTGGAAAAAAAAGTTGTTTGCTTGCTTCTTCGTATATAAATCTGTTTTTTTAAAAAGCATTGAACCTTTCAAGACAGATTAACTGTCAATCACGTTGAGAAATTAGAATATCCTCTTATCATATGATAACAGACAAAAATAAAGATATTTGGCCTTGAACAAGGTAAAAAGAAAGCTTTGACTTCTGTATTTCATTTAAGATTAACCTCTCCCTGCATGCTGGTACAAAAATGTGATAGGTAAGCCTCATCACAGGACCTGAGACAGTACACTCTAAAAAATGCTGGGTTAAATACAACCCAGTGCTGGGTAAAATAGGGACAAACCCAGCAATTGGGTTGTTTTGAACCAGCGGTTGGGTTACTACCCAGAAGGTTGGGTTAAACATTTAATCAAACCGCTGGGTCAAAACAGCCCAGTTGTTGGGTTTGTCCCTATTTTACCCAGCACTGGGTTGTATTTAACCCAGTATTTTTTAGAGTGTAGTTGCCCTTCTGCATGCATGACGTCTCCTACTGCAAACTCATGCTTCAAGCTTGATTGCAATTATCTGCTGCTTTACATCATACAACTTACAATGGCTGAGTCACAATCAGATAATTGCACACTTGTAAATGTCATGACTCATCATAAATACATAGCTATTTGATTACTGCAGTAAATTCTAGTGGTGGGACGATTGATACCGAGGCTCCGATCATGCTAAGACGCAGTTTTCAAAGCACTATTGTATCACACACTGTGCCGATGCTTGTATCGAAATGGCAATACCACGTGATTGATGACATTTGAAGCGTTGAACGTCATGCAGTATTGAAGATCGGGACAGCTAGTTTGAAAAAATCGGCGCTTCACAAGACTCTTGTGTTTGACTTTACATTGACTTGGTTGTGTGTGTGTGTGTGTACACTTCTTTGGGATTCAGTAGAATAGTTTAGAATAACCTCAACAACAGACAGAAACTGAATGCACGTCACACCTCTATTGCATTTTATCATGTATAGCTGGGGTCTCAGAGACCCCGAACAGCTCACCCAAAATATTTTTGCTACTACTCACATCAATTATTAATTATAATCACACACTTGTATATTTTATATTATTGATCAATATGTGAATCCGTTGACCGGACTACGCATGACACGAGTTGGCACAGATTAAAAACTTTTTCAAACCATCCTCTGGGTTAAGGCTAGATGGCATACAGCAAAAACTACTGGGCATGTGCACATCAATATAGTGTAATTTTTCTCACACTGTACAACAATAATTACTATTTTTTGCATTATTGTAAGGGGTAGGTTTAGGGTTGGGGTCGGTGTAGACGTTAATAAAACACAATCTTATGGGTAGAAAATTCAATTTAGCCTATTGTTAGCTTCCGGTTTTTGCTGTATCACTTCTAGCCACAGCCCATCCTCTGCGCCGCGATGTTTTGTTAGATCAACCTCCGTTCTGAGTCTGAGTCCTGTCAAGGAAAGGACTGCAACAGATCCCCAACGTTCTGAACCTCTGGCCCGTGAGGGAAGAGGCAATCACAGATACCAAGTCCTGAGTCTCCAGCTTCGAGGCAGCAACAGATACGACAACGTTCTGAGCCTCCAGCCTGTGAGTAAAGAGATAATCTACGTACAGACTTCATTCAGAGTCTTCGTCCAGCGAGACAACACATGCAGCACGTCCTGAGTCTCCATCCTAGAGAAACAAAGCAGATCGACCAAGTTCTGAGTCTCTAGCCCAGACAGGCAGAAGACACACAGACATCTGCAACAAGGTTAAGCTCCGGCGAGCAAACCTTCACTCCAAGGTACCTTTGCTTGCGTGTTCCAGATTCTAGGACCCTTTGGTGCTCCAGGAGATCAGCATCCTCCAGCACTTCGTGTTCAAGGCTGTTGAAACGGATTCCTGCTCCTTTCCCCACTGCATTGCTACCAGCACAACCAGTGGATGAAGTCACCGCTGCTCACTCGACCACAGAGAACGTAAATATCACTAATCCAAACCTCTTCCAGAGATCTTGGCATTGCTAGATATTGTCAGTATATGATTTTCACTGCATTGCTACCAGGTGGATGAAGTCATGAAGTCACCGCTGCTCACTCGACCACAGAGAACGTAAATATCACTAATCCAAACCTCTTCCAGAGATCTTGGCATTGCTAGATATTGTCAGTATATGATTTTTCTAATTTACATTAGATATTATATAGCTGATTGCAGTTTATAGCAAACCTTTCATGTATTTGTTTGATGCATAATAGGGTTCTTCACCTTATTTCTTTCAGAGTAGCAATAGTTTGTCTTTCCAGATAACTTAGCTCTGACATTGCAACACCCAACATAATCACTTGCATTTTATGCATCTTATGCACTTTATTCCTATTTCATTTCTGGTATTCATTTAGTAGTTGTTGATTACTCTTGTCTATCTTTTGTTAATAACATCTATTTTATTACACTTGTGTCTTCCTTGTCTTGATGATACAGAAAGAGGTTCTACAAGTTAGAGATCCCACCAATCTTTCTTATGTGATGTATTCATAACCACACCTTAAGTGACACATGATCCAAATATCATAACGTCATTGGTGACGCGAGTATCCATCACTACACTATTTCGCCTCCTTAGGTTGGCTAAAGCAAAATTCACTACACTTATATATATTTTTTTCTAATGACAGTTCGTAATTGCTGCTCTACTGTTCACCCCAAGCACCCCCTGCATTCTTATAATGGGTTTGTATTCTGTTTTATATATTAACAGTTTTTATTTACCATTAGGGATCTTCAATACTGACAAAAAATTAGTCATTGAGTCGTTTATTCAGTTGACTTTGTTATTGAAGTTGTTTGTGTAGGAAATATTTAATCAATGTTTAGAGTGTTTTTCTAAATTTACAATGTATTCTTTTATAATTTCTTATTTGTTTATTGTTATTGGTGATTCCAGATTGCTGGCATTCAAGAAGTTATCATTTAACTTAAAATAATTCAACATTATTTTGTTGTCTTAGACTGTTTGTTGCTGCCGTGTGTTTTGAGGTTGAGCTCCGTCGAGGTAATTCTTTGTCAGTCCATTTTATACAACATCATTTTAGCAAAATTCACTACACTTATATATATTTTTTTCTAATGACAGTTCGTAATTGCTGCTCTACTGTTCACCCCAAGCACCCCCTGCATTCTTATAATGGGTTTGTATTCTGTTTTATATATTAACAGTTTTTATTTACCATTAGGGATCTTCAATACTGACAAAAAATTAGTCATTGAGTCGTTTATTCAGTTGACTTTGTTATTGAAGTTGTTTGTGTAGGAAAGATTTAATCAGTGTTTGGAGCGGTTTTCTGAATTTGCAATGCATTTTTTATAATTTCTCATTTGTTATTGTTATTGGCGATTCCAGATTGCTGTCATTCAAGAAGTTATCATTTCCTCCCCCATTGTGGCTGAGCTACACATTCTCTTCGTTTTATTTTAAACATAAATCATCCAGAGGAGATGGCACCTACGCTGTAATTCATACAAATGTAAGGAACATATGTAATGAAACTGTGTATAAAGCATTTTGTTGTGTTGCTGTTTAGTTGAAAATAACCAAAAGGTTAATTCACCCAAAAATGAAAATTCTGTCATTAATTACTCACCCTCATATCATTCCAAACCCGTAAGACCTTCGTTCATCTTTGCAACACAAATTAAGATATTTTAGATGAAATCTGAAAGCTTTCTGACCCTGCATAGACAGCAAGGGTCCTACAATGGTCAAGGCATCGTACAGTAGTATAAGGACATCTTTAAAATGGACCATGTGACATCAGTGGTTCAGCTGTAATTTTACGAAGCTACGAGACTACTTTTTGTACGCAAAGAAAACAAAAATAACATTATTCAATAATTTCCTCTCCTCTGGGAAAGTCTGCCATCATTAACGAGAGTACCACAACGCATGTGTGTGCGTTCATTTGCCAGTAAACAAGGTGCAGCACATGTGGGATCTACGTCAGCAGCACCACACACATTCACCGTGGGTCAGAGAGCTTTCAGAATTCATCAAAAATATCTTAATTTGTGTTCTGAAGATGAACGAAGGTCTTACGGGTTTGGAACGATCTGAGGGTGAGTAATTAATGACATAATTTTCATTTTTGGCTGAACTATCCCTTTAAGTATATAGTAAAACATTGTTGACAAGATCACATGACAGATGCAATTAGAGACCACTGGAAATGTAAGTTTAGCATTTTATAAACAATGTTTGAACTGGAAAAAAAAAATCAGTAAAAAAACGGATAATGTACTGGCAGAAAATTACCAGGACATTTTCTGTTAAATTTATGGACATTTCCATCAACTTTAAAATGGAAAATTCTGTAGATTTACATAATCTTCTGTACCATAAACGGACAAACCGTTATGCAGAAATTTCTACAAAATTATAGCATAGGCCTATCTTTAGTAGCAAATACATCCAGCACAATATATACACATTGAACATGGTTTATTTTTACCTCATGTAAACATTCTTAAAAGTGCATTCAGTGGCTTTTGTTTGCCTTAAACAGGTGAAGACAAAAATATTATGACATCAATTAATTTAACAATGTGTAAAGCACCATTAAAAATGCTTGTATTGTGGAACACTTTTTAGTTTTAAACAGCAACAGGCAGAAAAAAAGAAAACATGAGCAAGTACTTGTACAATATTGGTGTTGCACCAAATAGTGGTCACAAAGATAAACTTAATTCAAGATTCAAAACATTTTCAAATACATGGGAAACAAATAATACAAAGACAGGGCTGTCATTAATAACAATTGCTATAGACTTATAGTTAATAGTCAAGTGAAATGTTCCAATATTGACACCATTTTCCTTTCCAAGAGAACACAATATTATTTAAAAGGACAGTTCACCCAAAAATGTGAATTCTGTTACTC
Organism: Sinocyclocheilus anshuiensis; assembly: GCF_001515605.1. Lineage (NCBI taxonomy): Eukaryota > Metazoa > Chordata > Actinopteri > Cypriniformes > Cyprinidae > Sinocyclocheilus > Sinocyclocheilus anshuiensis. Next base: position 443,382 of record NW_015540933.1, read on the forward strand.
ACCTTCATACCGTTCCAAATCCATACGATTTTCATTCATCTTTGGAACACAAATAAAGAGTATTTTTTATGAAATCTCTGTGCTTTCTGTCCCTCCATTGACAGCCTATGCAACTACCATTTCAAAGTCCAGTAAGGTATAGCTGTCAGATTTCAATAAAAAGGATCTTCATTAGTGTTCCAAAAATGAACAAAAGTCTAACAGGATTGAAACAAGATTTTTCATTTAATATTTTCGGTGAACTAACCTCTAATTCATGCTAAATTATCTACAATTGACATGGTTCTGCAAAAATACTTTCACAGCATTTGAAAATATGGAACAAGGATTCATGCACTCATGCCTGACATTTCAATGTGAAACTAGGATAACTATACAATCTGAACTAAGAGCAGGGCTCCAAGTGTTTGTGTGCTTTTAGTATCTCTTGCCATGTGCCAGTTTGAGGAAACTACTTTTTTTTCTCTTTTTTTCTGCATGTTCAGTCCAAGTTCCATGTTGAGCTTTGAAAAAAGCTCAAATTGTACATGGATTTTCTAAGTTGTTCGTACATGAGTCTTGGAAGCGTAGCCATTTGTTTCCCTTCATCTGAACCTTTGACCCTCGTTCAGGATTTCTTCACAGGAAGACTGGAAATGACAAGAAACGAATGAATGAAACTGAACCACAGAGTAACATGCAGAACAGGTTGATATTGAATTATCAACTGCTATTCCAAATACTTTCCAGTTCAAACATTGTTTATAAAATGCTAAACTTACATTTCCAGTGGTCTCCAATCACATCTGTCATGTGATCTTGTCAACAATGTTTTACGATATACTTAAAGGGATACAATGTGTAAAGCACCATTAAAAATGCTTGTATTGTGGAACACTTTTTAGTTTTAAACAGCGACAGGCAGAAAAAAAGAAAACATGAGCAAGTACTTGTACAATATTGGTGTTGCACCAAATAGTGGTCACAAAGATAAACTTAATTCAAGATTCAAAACATTTTCAAATACATGGGAAACAAATAATACAAAGACAGGGCTGTCATTAATAACAATTGCTATAGACTTATAGTTAATAGTCAAGTGAAATGTTCCAATATTGACACCATTTTCCTTTCCAAGAGAACACAATATTATTTAAAAGGACAGTTCACCCAAAAATGTGAATTCTGTTACTCACCTTCATACCGTTCCAAATCCATACGATTTTCATTCATCTTTGGAACACAAATGAAGAGTATTTTTTATGAAATCTCTGTGCTTTCTGTCCCTCCATTGACAGCCTATGCAACTACCATTTCAAAGTCCAGTAAGGTATAGCTGTCAGATTTCAATAAAAAGGATCTTCATTAGTGTTCCAAAAATGAACAAAAGTCTAACAGGATTGAAACAAGATTTTTCATTTAATATTTTCGGTGAACTAACCTCTAATTCATGCTAAATTATCTACAATTGACATGGTTCTGCAAAAATACTTTCACAGCATTTGAAAATATGGAACAAGGATTCATGCACTCATGCCTGACATTTCAATGTGAAACTAGGATAACTATACAATCTGAACTAAGAGCAGGGCTCCAAGTGTTTGTGTGCTTTTAGTATCTCTTGCCATGTGCCAGTTTGAGGAAACTACTTTTTTTTCTCTTTTTTTCTGCATGTTCAGTCCAAGTTCCATGTTGAGCTTTGAAAAAAGCTCAAATTGTACATGGATTTTCTAAGTTGTTCGTACATGAGTCTTGGAAGCGTAGCCATTTGTTTCCCTTCATCTGAACCTTTGACCCTCGTTCAGGATTTCTTCACAGGAAGACTATAAATGACAAGAAATTAAATTAATGAAACTGAAGTACAGAGTAACATGCAGAACAGGTTGATATTGAATTATCAACTGCTATTCCAAATACTTTCCAGTTCAAACATTGTTTATAAAATGCTAAACTTACATTTCCAGTGGTCTCCAATCACATCTGTCATGTGATCTTGTCAACAATGTTTTACGATATACTTAAAGGGATAGTTCACCCAAAAATGAAAATTCTGTCATTAATTACTCACTTCAGGTCGTTCCAAACCCATAAGACCTTCGTTCATCTTCAGAACACAAATTGAGATATTTCTGATGAAATCCAAGAGCTCTCTGACCCACGGTGCATGCTTGTGGTGCTGCTGACGTAGGCACATTGTATGAGCTGCACATTGTTTACTGGCAAACCCATGAGTCGTGGTACTTTCATTAATGGCAGCAGACTCTCCCAGGAGAGAAGAAATCGTTGAATTAAGTTTTTTTTTTTTCATTGCGCACAAAAAGTATTCTCATAGCTTCGTAAAATTACAGTTGAACCACTGATGTCACATGGACCATTTTCTGATTTTCCGCATCACTGGCCCGGAACGGTGACCGGTCAGTCTGTCGATTCCGAGCCGGTCTGTTTTGACGTTGCATTTACGGCGAATGATAATGTATTTATGTCGTGCCAGATGGGGCTTGCGCAGCCTGAGTGAGTGTGTGAGAGAGACTCATGCAGAAATCAAAACAAATGAGTGCAACAGCACACACCGTTGCTATAAATGCAGTTAAAATGATTACTTTGCCCAAATTTTAATGCATGTTTCAATCTCTTCCGATTTCCATCTCTAAATCTTTTTTTCACTACTCTTAATGGATTGAGTAGATCATTTATTTGGCACCGTAAAACTCAGAGGGTCAGCCTTGATAAATTGGCTTTAGATTACAACCAAGGAGGACTGAGGCTTCCCAATTTTAAAATGTATTATTGGGCAGCCCAATCCAGGTATTTGGCCCAGATGTTTGCCGGTACCCCTTTTCCCTCTTGGCTTAATATGGAGAAATTTGAGATAAAAGAAGAATGTCCTACCAATATATTGTATACATGGGATGGTGTACTGATCAAAAGAAAAAACAGTAATCCCATGATTATCAGTTCAAACTTGGAATAAGCTAAGTTCACTGCTGGGACAGGCTAATTTTCTTTCTCCTAAAACACCTTTATGGGGAAACAGAATGCTCCCAGTGTGCCATCAAAACAAAAAATGTAGGATTTGGTTCGAAAAGGGAATTGCACATTTGGAGCATTGCTTTGATGAGGGCATTTTGATGTCATTTGAACAGTTAAAGAAAAAATATATAATTTGAGTAATAATTTTTTTTTTTGTTATCTGCAATTACGAGATTGTTTAAGGATCAAATTAAAAAACTTATCCCAAGATACCTGATTTGACAGGTATTGAGCAAATCTGTTATTCTGATAAACCACTGTATAAAACAATCTCTAGAATCTATGAAGCTCTGATCTCAAGTCAACCTTTAGATGACAAATTCAAAAGTAGATGGGAGCAGGATTTGGGGATAAGAATAGATGGGGACCAATTATGTAAAGATGGGGTCACTTCAACCTTGTATTCCAGATATAGATTAATTCAGTTTAATTTTTGACATCAACTTTATTACAAGTGATGGTGTTTTGGGTGCAAGTATGTAACATCATATCACAAATTCATGGAAGTAATTTTCCAGTGGAGCCAAAGGTGTGTTTACTAGGTAATTTTACCAACTCTAACCTCCAACATAGTCAAGCTATTAAGCTGACTGAAATGTTGTTAATAATAGCTGAGAAATGTATTGCTTTGAAATGGAAAGCAGATATTGAGGTGCCGATTGGAATTTGGATTGGTTTGTCGGAGGTGTGCAGCTGTGTACCATTAGAAAAGATTACATATTCTATGAGGGGCAGGAGTGAATTATTTTATCAAATCTGGGACCCCTTTTTGAATGATATAAAAACAGTCCCACATGATTTCATTTGATACGTGCTGATTGTTAAACTGTCATATTTTATTTGTTAAATATGTTAGACTTGTGATATTTATATTGTATCTCCTTGTTTTTTTTATTTTTTTATGTATCTTATAAGTTTATTTATTATTTCTCCTTTGTGTTTTGTCTGTTGTTCGTTGTTATTATGTTTGAAAAAAAAGCAAAATAAAATAAAATAAAAAGTTATAGATGCATACTGCGGTTGTAAAAAAATAATTTATAATATATGATTTAGGTACGCAACATTGCACGACCAAAATGTTTCAATACGATTGCAATGTCATTTTATACAATAGTAGTTCAATAAACAAAAAGTTAAAATTAAGTGACTTACATTTTAGACACAATCTTGACTGTTTTTGCTAAATTTCGCTGATGAAAATCGTTCCAATCAAAGCCACATCAGAACTGTTTTGTGTCTCCGAGCAACACAGCTGTGTTTCGTTACTGAATGAATCCACATTTTTGAACGAATCAAGTGAGTCAATGATTCAGTAACTCATTCATAAAGACAGAAGTCACTTGCCTCATTTCTGAATGAATCAGCCGTTAGAACGAATCTGTTGACTAAATGACTCACTCATTCAAACAGTCATTTGCCGCCACCTACTGGTTTGGTTTCATATTTAAAACTATCATTGCATTTTCCCCAACATTTCTTATTTGTATGTTTAAAAAATATTGAAAACATTAATCTTATAAAATAATTTATGCATTCGAAATTTTGCATTGTAAATGCATTTATGGCACCTCAGCTTCATCAAACAGTCTGTGTAAATACATCTAATGCCACTTCAGATGCAGCTTCTGTGTTTCCTCTGCAGTGGAAAGATTGTAGTTTGTTGATACTGATTTCATTTGAATGGTAACAGCTCTATAGTTTCCTATTATTCTAACTGAATTAAATGAAACAATGTAAGAATTCGATGTGAAAGATGACACATTAAATAAGGTTAGTGAAAAAATGATAATTTAAGAAACATAGTGGGAAATTACATCTGTTTTGTTAAATACAGCTCCTTGTCAGTTAATTGTTATTTCTACCTCTTTTCTAGTCACAGAGCACTTTTTTTTTTTAAAGTTGTTTAAGTGAGAGAACATCTGTAACTTTGTCCAGATTGGGTGAATTGTAATGTTTAATATTTTTTTATTATGTAAATATTTTTTGCATTAAAAAAAAGTATAGATATTTGTTTGTATATACTGCCAATTATAGTAATAATTCACTGAACACATTTTCCTTTTATGACACCATTCCCCAACAGCATGTTGTTACAGTGGGGTAAGTTGTCACAACTGCTTATTAACAGACTATCATATTATATAATTTCCAGTATCAAACAGTATACCAATTATAAAACAAACAAAAAAAAAATGTTGTACCCGAAGAAGTTACATATGCTTTTTAGCCTTCCATGTTACTTGAATTCTGTAAATCCCATTGTGTGCTCAAATGTAGATCCCCGTAGGGTGAATGAGATACACACTCACTAATGCCTTAAAGCTCTACAGAGATTAGTCTCATGCTATCATTGTAGCACTGATTAATTGTGAATGCAGGAAAAAGTAAGCTGATCTTTCTTGAGGCACGAAGGTGCAGTTCTCCCAGGCACTGACTCAGCAAGAGCAGATTGGATTATGTCCTGTCACCCACCGGCATCCCCACGGGCCAGTGCTGTGGCTCAGCGATACTCTCCACCTGTGGCCCATTGGAAAACAGGTTAAGTGCTCAGAGATTTTCATACACTCATGGTCACCCATGAAAGCTGTTTACTATGCGGTTCCTGATCCATGTTGTTGTTCTACATGCCAGAGCTTGACTGAAGTTATTTATGGCAGGTCAGTTGACTCAGCGGCCATATTGGTATGTTCCTCCTGTTATAATGCTTGACGTTGGCATTTCCTGCTCTCATTCTTTTAAACTGCTGAGAAGCGCAGCTTTGAGCAAAACTGGTGGTTGTAACTTGCTATCTGGTGCCTTCTTGTGTCAAGCAATAAACTATAAACTGAAGTTGTTAAATAGAGATACTTTTCAAGATTTAATTTTTTGAACAATGCTTTTGTCCATACAATGATTTATATATAAATATGTTTTATGTTCCACAGAAGAAAGTCATACAGGTTTTGAGCATACTATAAAGAAATATAAAAGTACTATATTTTTTGGGTCACACTTTATTTTAAGGTCCAAGTCTCACCATTAACAAACCACACATTTTTGCCTCAATAAACTCTTAATTTGCTGCTTATTAATAGTAAAGTACTGTAATTGTTAAGTTTAGGTATTGGGTAGGATTAGGAATGTAGAATATGGCCATGCAGAATATGTGCTTTATAAGTACTAATAAACAGCCAATATGTGAATAATAGGCATGTTGATAAGCAACTAGAAATAGTGAGAATTGGTCCCTATACTAAAGTGTTACCATTACATGTATTACACAGCCCTGCATCTTAGAAAAAATAAATCTACTGATTGATTTGCAAAAAAATAAATTAAAAGGCTTTATATTACCTAATTTGATTATGCTGAGTTCAAAATATTGCTAAAAACTTTCATTCACATGTTTTTTTTTCTTTTCACAAAGTAAGAATGAAATTTTTTTCAAATGACCTATATGTAAGTATTAACAAAAGCAGCCGAATGTCAAAAGTTTGAGTGACAAGCAGAAGTATTTAAATATCATTTAACTTACAGTCTACAGAGGAGTAGAAAAATATGTTCAAATGCTCTATTTAATGTCAGATCTGTAAATTTCTGTCACTTTTTGAAAGTAGTAAAACACCCACATATTTAGCAGAAAACATCTGGGTGTTCTTCTTCTTTATTATTCTTCTGTCACTAGTTATAATTCTAACCTTGAAACCAGGAGTAGACGTAAAATAATGCCTTCAGAATTATTCATACATGTGAAAAGAGAATTGCTGAGAATGAACAAATAACTTGTAACCTGGCTCAGACGAACATGGGACTAATGTCTTTGTGGCAGTTTTTCTGTTAATTAAAAGATAATACAAGACTTCTCCTTATAAATTGTTGTCAAAAGCAGAAATGGTACAAAATGCATATCATATTTTGTGGAAAAGTGATGTGAACAAAACTAGCTAAATTATTAATAAACAAGTATTGGATTTCATCAAATATAATGCAAGGTGGTGTTATTTCATTATATAATACTGTAAAGAAATATTAGCAGCATATAGCATTGCTTACAGTCGCTTTGAGGCATTTGTATCATTTTCACAATGGAAACAAGAAACCACGAACAGACGTTTTTGAGTGCAGGTGCTGGAAAATATGGCGTGTCTCACCTGACTGAGCACTGAATATTATGTGCAGTCTTCATTGATGTCTCCTCTCATGACAGTGTGACAGGAGCCGCCAGACTCATCCAATTTGCATAATCTTAATGAATCTAAGTGAACCTTGTCCTCAAATGCATTTTAAATAGACAACTTTTGTCTTTTTTTTTTTCTGAAAGATTGAACAGCAACCGCAGTCTGTCCAGATGTCTGATGAGTTGCTTCAGTGGGAATTTCAATGATATGAGCCTGATTAAACCTCTGATAGTCCCTTTGATTGCCCTGACAAAACTTCCTGAAAGAGCCTCATGTTCGAGGAGATGAGATCTGGCCATGTTAGATAAACGCATTACTGCGAAAATCTCATATCTTCAAACTGTCATTGCCATATAAATGCTTTTTGAGGGGGTTTATGTCTTGGTGATGCTCAAAGCGAGGTCAGATGCCCGTCTGATTCATGAGAGCTTGCAGGTAGCACTGATAGATGATAAAATAAAGGACGGAGTAGTTTATCCGAAATGAAAATTCTGTCAGTATTTAATCATACTAATGTTGTTTCAAACCTTCATGACTTCAAAGAGTGCACTGGTCACTTTTTTCCCAGAGAATAGAGACTGAAGATTTAAGCTTCAAAAAGAATGCAAACACAACAAATGTGGTCAATATGATATTTTAAGTCTTCTGATGCAATACAGTAGCTTTGTGTGAAAAACTGGCCAATGTTTAAGTTGTAATTTTGCTGAAGGTAATGTCCTTTTTGTAACGGAATTTAGACTGAGATCTAACTCAGAATATAATCATTCATTCAGTAAGGTGGGACACATTTGTGTGTGTGTTTGTTCTTTCTTTTTTTTCTTTTCTTTTTTTTTAAAGCTACAGTCCCCAATTATTGTAATTGAATGGAAGGGAGAAGTATTTTTCAGAGTTTCTCCTTTTGTGTCTCATGGAAGAATGAATGTCATACTCGTTTGAAAACATGCATTGGTGAATAAATTATGACAGATTTTTTTTTGCATTAACTATTCTTTCAATAGTATTTTTTACATGCAAAAGAAATGAGAAAATCACAAAATAATCGTAACATTTCCAGACAGTATATACTGTTCACTGCTTTTGTATTTGTTATTTTCCTTTTTGCATTTTGCTTTCATTCTCTGAAAATTTCTTTATTACATTCAAGTGCATTTGCAGTGAGAGCACAGAGAGGACACATGCCGCTCTGCATTGATTGATGTTGTAGTTGCAGACAATATCCAGCCAACCAGAAATGTCTAGAGAACTTCAACCACTTTATCAGAATCTATATGACTACATTTGGCTCTCTCTGTTCTTTTGAACTTCAGCAGTTCACTCCAGCAGTGAATCATTTCTCTAAACTTCTCGAAGCAAAGTTCCCTCTATATCATGTACTATATAAAAATAGAAGATAGTATGCAGTATACATTATGTAGTATTCAGTAAACTAGTACTCCATTCCGAACACAGCTCCCTTTTTTAAAATCTAACAACTAATTACCTGTACTGAAGTGAGAGGGACCTCTATTGGTGAGAATGAGAAGTACAAATCATGACTAAAGTCAGTGATTCTCTGGCCACAGGGGACTCACACATGGCTATTTGCCACTATCAAACATCAGTGAGTGAAAACCGTGGCGTATCTGCAGATCAGAGGTGGTGAGTCCCCCGCAGGATCCCTATTCTCTGGAGTGCAGATTGTTGCTTGCTTCTCCTCCTATTGTCATGCATTAGTGCCCCTGAGGTCAGAGGTTAAGTGAGTTTAAAGCAACAGTAGCCCAGCATTCATGTGAGTCAGCAGATGTCTTGCATTGACTAGATGTATGTTTTTGTAGAGGGTTAGAACAGCTGTGGAGGCTTGATAGAACACCTGCTGCAGTTACACATTAAATTCATCTTTATTTGTTGTATTATCTTGTTTACTATGCTAAGAAGAAAAAGAAAGAAAAACGTGAACCTTAAAACACGTGGAACTTCTATTTATATACTTTTTATTTCACACACACACACACACACACACACACACACACACACACACACACACACACACACATAT